>NC_056740.1:239072007-239179507 GCF_019279795.1 Protopterus annectens | reverse complement strand
CCAGGGGAAAATAGAGCCCCTAGTCTGATAATCCACATTTTCTCTTTATTGGTGAGCCTGTCATGTAAAACATGGGATTGTACATGTCTGTCCTTAATGTGATCAATGACCATAAAACACAAATTGCCCGTAGGGTGTTTGGAAATGTGTTTGTATAATAAAGAACTGGACCCCTTTCTGTTTTTAATATCACTAAGATGTTCCCCTATCCAGAATTTAAAAGGACGGGAAGTTTGCCCAACATAGAAGACTCGACAAATGCACTGGGCCAAATAAATCACCCAAGAAGTACTGCAATTGGCAAAACATAAAATGTCATAAACTTGTGGACAGTTTTGTGAGGAAAAGGTCCAATATTTCAACACCCTAGGTTAATAGGTACAATGACCACATGGATAGCATCCAAGTAAAGGGCCTGTAAAATGGTGAGCTTGAGTGATAGAACATGTATCTCTATAGTAAACCTTCTTGTAATGACTGAAAAGAGAACCCAAAGACCGCCCTTTGCGAAATGAATAGTGACACCGGTCCCCTATATATTTCTCTAAGACATTATCCGATTTTAACAAATGCCAATGCTTACGGATAATGTTCATAAATCCAACTGTATTCCTTCCATAGGTTGTTACCAATCTAAGCAAATCAGACTTAACATGATCCCGGTTTTGATAGGATAATAAATCAGTTCTATCTTGCTGATTTGTAAAACGATTGGCCCTCATGATGTCATAATCCCTACTTTTAAACCTGGTGATAAGATCCCTCTTGTAATGGTCGTATGTGGAGGAGCTGGAACAAATCCTTTTAACTCAAAGGAATTGAGACTTGGGGATGTTCTTGATGACATGCTGGGGGTGGAAACTGGTGGCATGTAGTAAGGTATTGAATTGGGGAAATTTTCTAAATATCTCACTCTCAAGAGTGTTGGTATCTGTTCTTTTTACCAAAACATCCAAAAAGGTAATTTCACATCTAGAAAAAGTCAACTTAAACTCAATCCCCCATATATTACCATTTAGATACTCAAGGAATTCCAAAAGGAATTCCACATTAGCTCTCCACACCATCCAGCAGTCATCAAGATACCTCCTCCAAATATCCATCTCGTTAATAAAGATATTGTGACTGATGTCATAAATTACCTGATCCTCCACATACGCCATAAATAGATCTGCATAAATGGGGGCAAAAGAAGCCCCCATAGCAGTGTCCTGTGTCTGCCAGAAACACCTGTCCTTAAAAAAGAACACATTGTGAATCAGGACCTGTTCAGTCATGCATACCAAGAGTGTATTAAAACCAGGCTTATAAATGTTGACCTTATCCAACTAATATTGCAGGGCCAAAAGTCCTGCCCAGTGGGGAATACTGGTATTTAGGGAGGTGACATCCAGGGTGCACAAAAACCAATGGGACTCTAGTTGGGTCTCAGAGATAATAGAAAGGAACTGTGTAGTGTCTTGGATTCTAGAACGTATATGTACCAAAAGTGGTTTTAAATATAATGTAAGAAATTCAGAAAGGGGTTCCGTAAGTGAACCCCTACCTGATACAATCAGTCTCCTGGGTGGCCTTATGCAGTCTTTATGGATCTTCGGGAGAAAATAGATATATTGCCTGGTAGGAAAATCAACCTTAAGTTGATGACACACTTCATCATTAATGATGCCCTCCTCTGTAGCCAAATCCAAAAACTTGTTCCTTTTTAAATTGCAAAGTGGGGTCCACCTGCATTTCCTGATTATGATTGGATAACTGACGATCAGCTTTGGCTTCATAGTCCCCCAGATCCTGGACCACCACTGCTCCCACTTTGTCCACTGAAAGAACGACAATATCCTTGTTGTTAATCAATTTCTCCAAACATATTCTCTGATCTTTATTCAAATTATCTTTAAACCTGTCCTGTTTATGTAGATATAAATGTAAATCTTTAAGGACAGCATTTTGAAATGTTTGGACAATGGGTTTCATTGGTGGCCTGAACCTGGAGGGCCGGAAACGAAATTCCCTACCCTCAGAGGCATCATGATCAGTCCCATGAAAATAGCATTTCAAATTCAAATTTCGACAAAATTTAACCACATCCTCAGCAAAAAATGTTCTTGGACAAAAAACCCAGGGACAAAACTTAGTCCTTTATTCAATATATCAACTTGTTGATCATCCAATAACACTTAGGAAATGTTATGCACATTGTTAACATTGGATGCTAAATCCTGGCCATCTGTTGAAGGATGTCCCCCAGCCCATCTGGGTTTGTGATGCTTCCTCCCCCCTCGTCTCTGGGACTTGTACCTAAAGGGGTCTTTCCAATAAAACCTCTATCCAAATTATTCCTCTTGGAAACAGGGCAAATGCTAATATGAGTATCCTCCCATTCAGTATTGGAGGATGAGTCCCGAACAGATGGCGTGGACTCCCTGCTCCTTTTCTTTAGAATAGATTTATGCCGAATAACTCTCATTCTCTTAGATGAATCTATGGGCATATCAAATTTGACTCTAGGTCACAATTCAAATGGCTTCCCCCTATCATAGTCTCCTACATCCCTAGTAAATTTCTTGACCTTTCTATCCTTCAAACCTGAATCCAAAGTAGCCAATTCCTTGCCGATTTTCCAATATTGTCTTTATAGCAAGAAAGTGTGGGAGAAACCTCCACAGTTTTGATAATCAACGATGCACAGGCAATTTGCTGTTCAACCTTCCTCTCATAGAAACTACTCAAAAGATCCACAAAAGTCATGGAAACATTTTGTTGGGCCTCTGCCCATTGTGTGAGAAGACATTCATCTGGTTCAGCCACCATAGGTTGAATCCTAACCCTAAGTCCTCTAGGAACTATCTTTCTACATTGATAGGCCCAAAATAGTTTTAGATGCCAAACATTTTTACGAAGAGAAATTAGGTCTTTGGTCAATTTAGCAAAAGCTAAATTACAATCCTGAATAGGATCCCAGACACCCGGAACAGCATCACCTGAACCTGAAGCTAGGCCAAAAATACCCAGATCCTCAGAGTCTAAAGACAGACCTTTGATTAAATTTGCTAGTTCCATCCCTGGCCAAAAATAAATGCTAATTCAGTACCAGGTACAAAGATATATGTAACACATGTGAAAAATACAGGTTCCACACTAAATATATTGCATAAACAATTGGTTGGACAATCAGTATACTGAATGCATAATTCATGTAACCAACCTTAAATCTTAAATACACTCCAAATTAGGTGAAACCATATGGCCACCTTATTATTACACTTCATAAACCACAAGGGAACCATATATGATCACAAATATCAAAAATATCAAAAGTCAAGGCCCCAATTAGATACTATTATAGCCAACAAGCTTATTGAAAAAGCCTGAATTGAACCTACAAAAGGCTCACACTACATAATCAAAAAGGGGCCGTAGTACCCACTGGAAAAACATAACACATATGATTTATGAGAAATACTAACTACAGGCAGGATGCCAAACAAGGAGAGTAGCAAGGGTAACATATCTTTCTATGTGCCATAACAGTAACTCAACTGTGCCACCCCCCAAAAGAGCAGTCCATTCTAGTTTGTGACATAAAAGTACATTCTCTTTACTTCCTCCACCAACTAAGGAACAGGCACATGAACCATTTTCTAGTAAAAACACATTGGAAATGCTAAACATGCATTCAAAGGACCTGACCCTGAAACATTTGTACATAATGTATCACACAGCTTAGTATTGTCAGTCATTTGTACCTCTGAAATAGCTTGACAAACATGGCCATGCCATACACTTTTAACTAATGCATACACATAACAGTGCAAAAGGCTTTGCTTTATATTATTCATTAATATATTCCAGCATATGCATCATGTAGGTAAAATGACAGCATACCTGCTGGAGTTCAATACTCCTTTGTAAAGATAGCATGGAAAATAATTTGCTTTGCTGAATATGTAGCAAGTATCCTCACCATCAGGTTGGCTAGCTACATGTTTGTCTTTTTTTATAATGGAGTAGATTATTAATGGACTGCATCTGTCTAGGCTGTGTTTCAGACATGCTAATTACAGCATAAGCAGCTGAACTGCATGCTAATCAACCAATCTGGTGGAGCTGTTCACAAAGTTATAAAGCAATCATTTAGACTCCATGTTGTTTTTTTCCCTGTGGATTTCAAAAGTAGTAGAGTACAGACATAGAAGGTCCACACAGACAGAATGTTAGGAGCTGCTTCTTAACTCCATTTGTATGTGCTACAGGCTGCGCACAATGCTGCTGCCAGTAGGCCTAGGCCAAGAGAGAGAAAAGTTTTTAGGCCGCATTTATCTTATTACAACATCCATAACATGGACATTGTAGAGTTGACAGGGACACAATACAGGAACCCTGTGACCTATGCTGGCCTCAACTCAGAACCACAGCCTTTACTTCCCCATGTATTGTTTGTGTACTGCTTGCATCACAGTCAACCCTGAACTAACACTGTGTCAAATGCTGCATTTACAAGGTAGGCCCTGAACATGTATTGTGTTGTATAATAATATTATGACATGTTCTTGTATTTCACCACTTGGTACAGTAAGCAAATACAAGGTGGGAGATTTGTACAGAAATTAATGTCAAGTCACAGTAGAGAGTTATTTGACTTGTATGTGTCAATTAGTAAGTACTAGGCGTAAGGCCTCATAGATTCACACATTGATACCTCTCCAAAATAATGATGATCATTGCATGCCCTCAGTTTAGTAACATACATTTGAAATGGGAAATCATAAAAGAGAGGTTTGAAAATAATGAGACACATAGCAGTTTCTGGCTTCATCACCCTTGTGGTGTATTCAATGGACTGAGTTGTCTTGCCTTAGCTAATGCTCTTTGGGGGCGGGGAGGTGCATGACGTAAGGACTGTGAGACAGGAAGGATGTTGATTGTATTGTACGTGGGCTTGTCAATAAAGTTTGGCGTTGGTAGCAACAGCACACAGTTGTCCCGCGTCTTCTTTCTTAAGTAAAAGAACACGACATAGTGTCAGAAGTGCTGTGTGGCTGTGCCTGGGATTGCTGAACACTTGCTGAAGACCGTACGAGTGGCCTAGTGATGTGGGGAGCGGACATGTCGAACGAAGAGAATGGTCGGCAGCTAGAATTAACATGGCGGCCAATGCTACGCTTAGTATTCAGCCGGAGCCCTTTGATTTCTCCAAACCTCATGAATGGACACGATGGATTTGAACGGTTCCGTCAGGCCAGCAATTTATCTTCAAACCCAGAAGGGAACCAGGTGAACACCCTGATATACTGCATGGGTGATGAGGCAGACGATGTCCTGAGAGGCCTCAAGCTAACCGATGCAGAGCATCAGGAGTATGCCAAAGTGAAAGACGGCAAAGATTTTTTATTGTCAAGAAGAACATTGTTTATGAACGTGCACGATTTAACATGTGAAAACAAGAACTGAATGAGACTGTTGATGCTTTTGTTACTGCTTTGCATGCATTAGCTGAACACTGCAATTATGGGACGCTGCACGATGAGCTCATAAGAGATAGAATTGTTGTGGGCTTGGCTGACACCAGACTGTCCGAGCGGATGCAGATGGAAAAAGAGCTGGACTTGGAGAGAGCTGTAAACATGGCCAGACAGTCGGAGGAGGTTAAGAAGCAGCAGACGGCTTTGAGGTGCGACAGTAGTGCCCTGCAGTATAACGTGAATGCTGTGCAGACACCACTTGACACCAAACGCCGGCTGGAGACCTCGAAAGGTTGGGGCAAGTCCTTGACACCGATTTTTCAGCGACAGCCGCAAAAGGGTAAAGACGCTCCGATTTCGCAGTGTTACAGGTGTGGGGCCCATTTCATCATAAACTCCTATGCCCGGCGACTGCTGCAAGATGTCGCCGTGGGAAGAAGGGCCACTACCAGCGAGTCTGCAGGCAGATTAAGGTGGTGCAGTGTATCGAGGAGGACGAGGAGCTTGGAGAGCGTGAAGAACAGGGCTTCTTCCTTGGTTCTGTCTCCTCCGGGAACCATTCCTGGATTGTGGAGGTTCAAATAGAGGGCACATCTATGACTTTCAAGCTTGACACGGGGCGGATGTTACTGTTATTTCCAAGTCAGACCTGGACAACTTGTTCAGTGGAAAGAATGCTCCTGTGCTCCAGCAGCCGGAGAAACCCTTGTTGGGTCCTGAGGGACGCCACTGGAGGTTACAGGATCCTTGGAGCTTCAGCTTGGTTATGGACAAAGACAGACATGCGAAGGTGTATGTTGTTAAAGGACTCCATACCCGCTTTTAGGTCTTCCTGCTATTTTGGGGCTGGGTCTCCTGAAGCGTGTTGACACTATCACCATGGAGTCTTTGAAGACCTCGTACCCTGAACTGTGCCCTTGGTTGGGGATAGTGCAGCGGAAATACCATACAAAGCTTCAGCCAAATGCGGTGCCATACACTCTGAAGACCCCAGGAGGATACCCTTCCATTGATGGGGAAAGTGAAGGAGGAGTTAATGAGGATGGAGACGCAGAATGGAGGAACCTACTGACTGGTGTGCAGGCATGGTTGTTGCCCCAAAGAAAGACAGTAACAGACTGAGACTATGTGTAGACTACACGGTTGAGCAGAGTCTTGGGATGCTTGCCGGGATGCCAATATGGGATTTTGGCAAATTTTGTCAGAGGAGTCGTTCATAACCCCTTTGGGCTTTACTTTCAGCATGATGGCAGAGGTCATTGAAGTTGCCACATGGACTGGTCTGGGGTCGCCAGGAGGAACACGATGCCCGGCTTCATGCGGCATTAAAGAGACTGGAAGAGGCAGGCATTACGCTGAATGTGGGGAAATGTGACCTGTCGAGGAGCAAGTGACCTTCTTGGGCCATGTCATCACAGATTCTGGCATAAGCCCAGACCCAAGGAGGACCGCCCATCACGGAGATGGAAGCACCTGCTACAGTAGGAGAACTCAGGAGTTTCCTGGGCATGGTGAATCAGGTGGGAAAGTTCATCCCTCATTTGGCTGAGAGGGATAGAGCTCTGAGAGACTTATTATCAAAAAGAACAGCTGGTACTGGGGACCAGGAAAAGGCATTCAATGACTTAAAAGATGCGATCACCTCACCTCCAGTTTTGGCTGTATACGACCGAATAGGGATACGAAGGTTTCTGCGGATGCATCATCCTTTGGGTTAGGGGTGCTGCAGCAACAATGGGAGGACGGCTGGAGACCTGTGGCATGCATCAAGGTCACTCTCACCTACAGAGCAACGATATGCCCAGGTTGAGAAAGAGGCTCTAGCGTCTACCTGGGCATGTGAACGTTTCAGAGATTACCTATTAGGTAAATCGTTTTGTCTAGAAACTGATCACAAACCCCTGGTTTCATTGCTTGGAGGTCAGGCGCTGTATCTTCTACCGCCTAGAATCCAACGCTTCAGGATGAGACTGATGCAGTTCTCATACACAGTGCAGTACGCCCAGGAAATCACTGTGGGTGGCAGATGCCTTGTCACGTTCTCCACTTAAAACCAGGCTAACACTGGAGGAAACAAAGTTAATGGAGGACACGGATATCTACGTGAACAGTATTGTGGAAAACATGCAGGTGAAGCCATCCTTCCTCCAGACACTACGGGAGCAGCTGAAAGCAGACAGTGTGTGTGTGCGGATTATGGAATTGTGCAGTCAGGGGTGGCCGCTGTATGCGAACCAGGAACCCTTACTGAAGAGCTACTGGCCAGATCGCTCTACACGAACAGTGAAAGATGGGTTGCTGTTAAAAGATTCACGCCTTGTTATCCCTCTGCCATGTAATGAGGTGTTGTTGAAATTACATGAGGGACATCAAGGCATTGTGAAGTGCAAAGCCAGAGCCTGTCAGACTGTCTGGTGGCCTGGGCTCAGCCAACAGATAAATGACATGGTTTTGGGATGCAGGACGTGCATCTCAGAGAGAAGGAATCATCCTGAGCCCCTCATCCCAACTGAATGTCCTGACAGACCATGGCAAAGAGTGGGCACGGATTTATTTGAACTAAAAGGACATACTTACCTTCTTGCTGTGGATTACTTATCCAGGTTTCTTGAGATCGCATTGTTGAAACATAGCAAATCCAACGAGGTCATCACCCACCTAAAGTCTTTCTTCGCCGCCATGGTATCCCAGAGGTCCTCGTGTCTGATAATGGACCTCAGTTTTCCGGGCAGTCTTTTGGACTTCGCAACTGCTTATGGCTTCGAGCATGTCACAAGCAGCCCCAGGTTCCCGCAGAGTAACGGGGAGGCAGAACGTTCAGACTGTGAAGAACCTGCTAAAAAAGTGTCGATCCGCACATGGCTCTTCTGGCGTACAGGACAACGCCACTGCAGAATGGTTATAGCCCCGCGGAACTTCTCATGGGACGCCGGTTGCGGACCTCTCTTCCGATTCATCCTTCGCAGTTGGACCCTGTGCTGCCTGACTGGAGAAGGCCGTGGGGAAAGAGGAGGAGAAGAGGGTGTATAATGCGGCAAACAGACGCCATCGGGCAAGGCCGCTGGGTGATGTGTTGCCCGGTGACCAGGTGTGGGTGACAGATATGAAGACCCCAGGTACTGTAGATCAAAAACATTACTCGCCGAGGTCATTTAAGGTCCTGAGCCTGAGTAAATCAAACCCTGTGGGTCAGGAAAGTGTGTTAAGTAAGACCGTTGAGGCCTTGCCACCTTGTAATGGCTTTCCCGAAACCCGGTACATAGTGATGTTGTGAGGACCAGATCAGGAAGAATTATTAACAAGCCGGACCGATTGGATCTGTAGAGATCAGTCTGTAAATAGCAATGTCATTTGTGTTATAGTAATCCGAACATGGCTAAGTGAGCATTTTGTGTCAATGTACCAAGTTCGTAGTGAAGACGAAGAAATTGAATAGATCTGGGTTTTGTAATAAGTGAAAAGGGGCCTTATAGAAAAGGAGATGTGGTGTATTCAATGGACTGAGTTGTCTTGCCTTAGCTAATGCTCTTTGGGGGCGGGGAGGTGCATGACGTAAGGACTGTGAGACAGGAAGGATGTTGATTGTATTGTACGTGGGCTTGTCAATAAAGTTTGGAGTTGGTAGCAACAGCACACAGTTGTCCCGCGTCTTCTTTCTTAAGTAAAAGAACACGACAACCCTCACAAGATCAAACCAGCAGGATGCAAAAAAAGGAGAGTAACAAGAGCAACTTAGCCTTGTTTGTGTCATAACATTAGCTCAGCCTGGGTCCACCCCACTTTGAAAGAACATTATACCCTTGCATGTTCCATGACAGGAACCCACCTTTTCTCCCAGCCCCAAAACGTCAGTCTGTGCTTGTTTATGGCATTCAACTTGCCATTAATTTGATGGCAGCTGCATATCATATTGTCCCGAATATCTTCACATATTTTAAGGTAAATAGTATAGATTGGCTTACACACTGCATGTCTCTGAGTACTGGTCAAATAACTGATGAATCATCAAGATACACAGAAAGGTAGGACACAGCTGTATATTTATAAGAAGTAATCACAGCAGGTTGCGTGACCAGTAAGTGCACCACATCCAAATATGTTGCGTAGAATACATTTACAAATATCAAGTCATGCCTTGATAACAGTTTACATTCAGTTGAACTTGGTTGCATGAAGAATTACATCATGTATTTGCCGCACACCTACTGTGTATATCATTGATTTTTCGCATTTCAACTAATTCTTTAATTTTTATACTTATCTTTTCTGGGGGGGGTTGCCACTTGTTTGCACCATGCACCACTTAGCACAAATAGCTTTGGCTATGTGCATTAGTTTTACACTTAGAGTAGCAGTGCACAAACCACACAAATGGGCCACCCACATAGCAGACATGACCCAGACAGCCACACATGTACACCATTTGCATTCAATTAATACTAATGGCTGTGTTGCAAACACATTTCCTGGCAGCACCCACTCTCAAGCAATGTGTTTAAGCATGGTAAGCACTGTGCAACACTTTCAGATATTGCAAATCCAGAAAGTGAGCACTCCTGGTAAGCGCGATACCTGAAGTTGGTGGGAAAACACTGTTCTACATTGGTCTTGATCTGTGAGGCATAGCTGGTGTTCATGGAGAGTTTTTCAGATTCCATGGTCAAAGATGGGGGGTGTCCAGGAGTCCAGAGTGTGGTTTGGACTCCTAGTCAATGAACTTGGCTCAGGCTATTGCAGATGGACTATCATGGCTCAGAGTTCAAGGCAGGGGCATGGAATAGTCTGGCCCAAGCTCTGACCAGTGCTACCAGTATCCCCTGTACTGGTGAACAATGTAGCAACCACTACACAGACCTCAGGATGAGGAAAATGGAAACCATTGACCATTGGATCGAGGAATGTAGGACTGAATGTGAGATGCATGTGGTATGTAGGCTTCCCAACATTGGGGTTCTTTTAGCATTAAAAGTTACAGTAGATTTATTTGTTACTTATACAGTTGTATCAAATTCAGCATTCATTTCTTAATTGCAATTGAGAAGGATTTATGAATTACTCTGGAGGGCAAAACAGCTGTTCATTATTACAAAGTAGTCATAGGTTGTGCCTTCAAAATCCACACTTCCCAAATATATTAAGCATATGTAATATTAAATATGTTCATGGTTCATTCATTTTGCAATGTAACATCAGAGCTGTAAAGCAGTGTCACTACTGGCTAAAATATAATCACACATATGCATGGTCCAAATATTCCAATGTATGCATCAAGGATTGCTTACTGCAATCTGTAGTATATTGTGCATCTGCTACAAGATGGGTAGTCTGAACAGTAAACTAAGGTATGTGTTAGGAGTATGTAGTGTTAAAAGTAAAGGTAAGAGAATAGAGTACAATACTGTGCATATCACATATGAAGTTACTAATGTTCTCCCTTACTTTTTTCTCTCACCCCAGCCTTTTTCTCTCTTTTTTTTTTTTTTTTTTTTTTGTGGTTGATGACTCGATTCTCACTGTCACCCAATTTGATGTCCATGGGTTTGTGATTTTCCCACCCTCACCTCATCCATGTGTCCATGTTCACCCACCTCATGTGTCCTTCACCATCCCTGTCTCTTGTCTTGTTTGTCTTGTGTGTCTGCAGTTGCTTCCTCACCTGCCCAACTTACCTCACACAGACATTCCTACAGCCCTTCCCCAACATTCTTCTCTCTTTCTCAAAAAAAAAAGGGGAATGGGCACCTGTCCCAGAGAAAATATTGTCCATTACATAGCTCTCCATTTCACACTCGTATCTTCACGGTACATATGATTCTGTCCAATTCTCTATTGAACAGATTGTGTTATTATCACCGCTGTCTCTGGAGGTGACCGTCCAAATTCAGCCAAATTTATATGTTTTATTCTAGAACAAATAGATAGCAATGGCTTCCTACATACCGCTTACTATTCCTGCCTTGTTTTCACTTTGACCTATCCATGCTTGCTCCACATATTACCACTTTTCTGTCTTTTCCTTAAAGAAATATTGCGTGATGGTGTGCATCACGTATTAACATGGGGCTATGGCAAAACCAATTTTAAGTATTATATAGTTCGATTGGAAACCAGTACCATCTAGCCATATTGTAGACACTATATAACAACTATCACACATCAGAATTTGGATTTACATGTGTGAAATTATTTGGCACTGTTAACATACACCTGGATTTGAACAAAGTATCATCCAAACCAAAAAAATACATGTATCACTGCATTAACAGGAGGTGCTACATACTTAATTGATTAGCAGATGTATTTTACAGACTGCATAACAAATGACAGACTTGACTGCTATTGTATATACCTGGTAGTTAACAAAGTCTCTGGCTGCAGGAACTAATGCACTTAATGTAGTAATAAATACCTTTCGGGGGAAAATGTTTTAGCTATGGGTAATGCATTAAAGAATTTCATTAGTAGTGTTGCTTATTGTTGCTGTACGATGCGCACCATTGTGCAATATCACTCACTATTGCTGTACAAGACTAAATGAGTATTGTGCAGAAATGCTTTATAAAACATTACATGGGATCGTTCAGTGCTGTTTCATATACAGCAAAAATAGCTGTTTCATACCATGGCAGGGCTAGCCACCAAGTGGTGTAAAACTTGGCTTGAGATGATTGTCAGTGTTGAAGTGACACCCTGACACCATGTGCAAAAATAGAAAAAGGGGTAGAGGGTAGATGGATGGCGCAATGCTGTTTCATAGAAATGTAATGAACAAGAAACAGTGATAAGGGAAGTACAAAGGGAAATATTTTCTAAACAGTGTCACTTATTATTGAATTTTTTAACCACATCTGCTGTCTAACTGACTTTGTGGCTACAAGTATAAATGCATTGTTTTAAAAAATAACAAAAAAATACTGGAAATAAAAAGCAAGAACTGTTTATTATACCTTCATAAAATACTTAAAAATAACTAAGCGCTTTTGCCTTGTAAACCAGCGCGTTTGCCTTGTAAACCACCAGGCTTCTTCAGAGTCATTTAAGCAATAAACTCATTTCAATTATATAGTAAAGTATGTAGAAAAGACAACCAATAAATCCTTTGGTGTTATTTCAAGTTAAGTCTATAAGGTTCAGTGGACAAAAAATAAAAAACAGCTGATAAAAGAATTTAAAGCCTTTTATACTTGTAACAAATTACTTGTCTTTGGTGAACTGAATACTTAGATTTTCATGTTAAAAAGTGTTCAACATTGAAAATCTTCTACATTCAGTAAGTTTAGTTCATTGTTATAAGTGCCTGTTGGCCATTTTTATTTTGTGTTAATGCACTGTTGTTGGAGGCAGATGGTACTGGGTTCAAATACAGGTGGAAGTAATACTTTATACAAGCATGTATGATACTTTAAATATATTTAGTTGTATTACTGCCTTTTACCATTGTGGCACATTGGTGTGTGGCATCGGTCAATAATTCTTTAAAGAAAAGAAATGAGGGAGACGGGAAAATGACGAAATGTGGAGCAAGCAGGAGGGAGAACAAAATGAAAACAAAGGCACAGCCTCGAAAATAACATCTACTCTACAGTTCTTTTAAACCAGAATCTGACTATTATTTCTGATTCCTGTCCTACAGAGTTGAGCTACTCCTGGGGTCTCTTGTTTTCAAACTACTTCATCTGGGTACCTTTTCACCACTTGCATCCAAACTCCTTAATAAAGCCTACAACCTCTGCAAACTCTCCCAATTAAGTCCCTCACTGCAGACGCACCAAGCTATGTTCTGTCATAACTGTCATCAACTGTTATAGATTTAGTCAGCCTTATTAACAATCTTGTTTAACTGCATCTGTCTTATCCATTGATTGACAATATTGCCTGAATTGTTCTTTTGCAGCTGTCACAGGGTTTCACGATCTGTAATGTCCCTGGCCCTGAGTAGCATCCTGCCATCACCCAAAACGATACCACAGTACAAGGACAAAATGATTGACTTCAACAATTGGCTAAGCTTCTGGTGTCATTCTAAGGGGATCCAGTATTTGTCTGCCTGGGATGACATGATCGACAGACCACTATGCTTTGCCAGAGATGGCCTGCACCTGTTGCCCTTGGGATTCTGGATACTGGCAAAGGCTCTTGCCACCCCTATAGTGCCTTTTTAGGCAAGTTTCAAATGACAAATTCACCACCATAACAGGTACAAGCAAGCAAAATCTGAGGGAAATGCTACTCAATGCTAGAAGTCTAAACCTCAAAATGCACTCACTCGAGGCACTCCTTAAAATGGAGAACATCAACATCTGTGCAGTGACAGAGACCTGGTTCAAAGCTCCAGAGAGCACCCCTGCATTACCAGGCTATAATTCATACCCCACCTTTCAACCACCTAACCCAGAACGAAGCACTAAAGGTGGAGGCATGTCCATATTCATTAAGGATATCCACACCTCTAGGCTAGTTGCACAGCATAATGCATCCGAGATTATCCAAGTGCAACTAACTCTGGGCAAGATTGCAATCCAAATTGTAGCTTGCTACAGACCCCCCCCACTATGCCCCAGGATTCCCACTCCTCATTTCTTGATACACTGGAAAGCATTAGGGTACAACCCAACACCCTAATAATGGGCAATTTCAACTACCCCACCATTAACTGGGAAAACTACTCATGTACCAACTCTCAATGTTTTCTGGAATTCATAAATTCCAACACCTTGGATCAACTTATTCACACCCCCACCAGGGGCAGCAATATCCTAGACCTATTCATTACTAGCATGGGCAACTGGTGTTCCACACCAGAGACCATTCCTCGTTGGTCGGATCCGACCACAAGCTAATCACCCTAGACATTCACATCCCGCCCTCACCCCAATTAGGGAAACCACCGTAAAAAACTTCTCCAAAGCCAATTTCACACTTCTTAAGACAGAAGTGGCAAACTTCATGACACCCATGCAGACGGACAATAGAGGTATGACTGCTGAATCCTACACAAATGCACTTTATAAGCACTTACATGAGTGCATGGATCATGCTATCCCTAATGGAACCAATATACTATCCTCCAAAAAAAGGAAGCCAGTCTGGTGGTCCTCTGCCATAAACAAACTCTACAACAGAAGATAGAAACTGTTGCAGAAAAGAGTAAAATCCCATGACTGGATAAACTCCCTGGTCAACCTCAGTAAGAAGTCAACTTCAGTAAGAAGATGAGATCCCTCATAAAATTCTCCAAAGCTAGTTACGAAAACAAAATTCCACTGACTCTAAAGACAACCACAAATCATTCTATAGCTATGTCAAGAATCTCAAAGGCAACACTCAGATCTGCTCTGAGTTACAGCACAATGGCACTAAATATACAGAACCAACTGGTATTGCCAACATCCTGGCAGATAGGTTCAGTGCTAACTTTATCCACCTTTCACCCCCTAGAGGGCCCATCTCTATACTGGAAGAATGCAAAGTTCCTGTAATCACGGCTGCACAGGTAAAAAAAAAACACTCTCCAAGGCCAAGAACACAGCATCCATGGGACCTGACAATATCCCAGGCTGCGTTCTACACAAACTACAGAATGAATTGGCACCCTATCTAAGTACCATTTTCAGTCATAGCCTCACCTCAGGCTTTGTGTCCACTGAATGGTGCACTGCGATGGTTATCCTGCTCCACAAAGGGGGAGCCACTATGGACCCCAGGAACTACTGCCCCATTAGCCGGATGAGGATGAGCCTGGTCTGCAAGGCCATGGAATGTATCATCATGGAACTCATAAACAAAGACATTGCCAATCTCCAAACTCTGGACCCTACCCAGTTCGGGTTTGTAAAAGGCAGATCATGTCTCCTAAACCTGATTGACTTCTTTGAAGCAGTCACCAAAGCCATAGATGAGGGTAAGGTGGTTCACACAGCTTATCTAGATCTTGCCAAGGCTTTCAACACCATCCATCACTCTGGAATTATAGATAAGCTCACTAAACTAGGTATAAATCCCTATGTCACAAGATGGGTTGTCAACTGTCTCATTGACAGAACCCACATTGTGATAGTAGCAGACTCCAAATCCGACTTCATACCAATGACAAGTGGAGTACCACAGGGTTCAGTCCTGGGTCCTGTCCTGTTTGGTATCTACTTCTCTGAAGTACAGGCTAACATAGAAGGTCTTTGGCTAACAAAGTTTGCAGATGACTGCAAACTAGGAGCCATAATCAAAACTCCTAATGATGTGGAAATGCTACAAAAGGGCCTCACTGAGACAGATGCCTGGTGTTGAAGCCATGGCCTGAAGCTCATTGCCAAAACGTTGTCATCCCCTTTGGTAAAAACTCTGTACCCATGAACTACCACATAAGTGGTAGTCTACTTAATGCCGAAAGTGTGATAAGAGACCTTGGGACACAGGTGGACAGTATTCTCTCCTTTGATAATCACATTGCCACAGTAGTCAGGAAATCATTCTATGTGGCTCACCTCATCACAAAAGGTTTCAATTCCAGAAAAAAAGTGGTCATTGTTCCCCTCTACTCATCACTCATTAACCCCATTATAGAGTACAATGCCCCTTTTGGTATGTACCTCACAAGACCTCTACAACAACTGGAAAGGCCACAGAAATACCTCACAAAGAGGATTACTGGCCTCAAACAGATGCCCTACACAGACCGTCTCAAAAAACTCCAGCTTTACTCCATCGCATATTTCCTACCCAGAGGCGATCTCTGCCTAACATACAAAACTATGTCAAACCCAGAGCTGTTTGACCTGCTCCACTTAAAGAAATCCCAATCCCTCTGAGCTACATGCTGTAGGGACCTAAATCTTGTCACCACTATAAACAGAACATGCTGGTGGGATAGATTCCTGTCCCAGAGACTTCCCATACTCTGGAACAAACTACTTATGTATGTCAAACAGAGCTCCTCATTAGCACTCTTCAAGAAAAATCTTGATGATTGGATGGGAAATTCATCCCAGGGATTACTTCTGTGGCTCTGCTCAACAGGGGCACAGTAAAATAATTTTCTTGGGTATCGAAAGCCAATGTACCTTTTTGGCTAGGTTTATATAGGCTCTAGGGCTATAATAGCCTAGTACCTACCTATGAACCTATGATTGGCTGACCCCCAACCCTGCTACAATTCAGTTTGTTATATGTTGCCTTAATTACACTGCCAGGTCATGTGATGTTCAGGGACATAAAAACAAATATGCATAATAACTAAGTGCCTCTTTCACATATGAATGCTTTCATTGATAGACCATATGGTAAAGGATGTGTAAGTATGTATGGTAAAGTATGTGTAAATATGTCCAGAGGTTGAGAAGCATGGCAGCATTGAGCGAATATGCTTTGAAAGGTTTGTAAGTTATTATTGGGCAGATGACTGAGTGCATCACTTGTAGGCTAACCACTGCAGTTTCCCTTACTTGCAAACCATTTCCTTGAGGGATTGTGGGCTGAGATGAGGACATATTTGTGGTTAGTTATCCATTTGTCCAAACTGCATTTGAAGAGAGGAGATGGAACCTTTTTTTTTTAATATGAAGCTGAAGTCCATACAAAGGCAGAGGAATTCTGAGTGAGGTATACATCTCTCACCAGCAGGTTGTGTCTATGTTTCTGTAAAGGTTGAAGGTTTTTGTATATGTGTTCATTGTGTTGTTGGTTTTGTGAACAGGAAAGGTGGTTACTCAGGACAGGTTCAATTTAAACTATGTAGGCTAGAAAGAGGTCCCCCTAGGGTGTCTCTGCAAGACAGAGAAGAGAAATTGTTTTTTAAGGCATTCTACACAGGCAGTGGAACTCTGGGAACTCAGGCCCTTTATTTTCTTTGTGAGAAAACATCGGAACCTTACAGCCTGGATCATGTGCCTGTTCAGGTATGTGATGAAAGGAGCATTGTATTCAATTATGTGCCAAAGGGGGAGTAGAGAGGCAAGATTCCATCCTTGGACCTGGAAGCTATCCCCTTATAATTTGCTGTGCTAGGTAGGATTTCCTAAAGTCTGTGGATACATGGTGATCAAAGGAAAGCTCTTTGGCAACAAATGTGCCCAGGTTTCTAATAAGTGTGCTTGTTTTGAGGAGGATACCATAATGTGGTAATAACACAGGTAGATATGTTTACCTAAGGTTACAATGCTTCCTTTGGAAATTAGCTGTAAACCATGGTCATGGCACCATTTGTTTATACGTGTTAATGCTTGTAGAGTGGGGGTGGGATTTCAGGAAGAGCTGATGGCTCCAAGTTTACAACATTAGCAAACTTGTTCAACTAAAGGACCTTGATATCAACTTTGACATCAGAGATCAATATACCAAATGTGAGTGCCCTCCATACTGGGCCTTGAGGGATACTGCTGGTACTGATCCTATTCTGACAATGCTTACCACCAGTTTTCATTTGCTGGGTTATGTCTGTGAGCCAGTTAGCTGTCCATTATTTGATAAGCTAATCAAGCCAAATATAAACCCGTACTTATCTGTGATGCTGTACTGTAGAACAGAGTCAAGGTTTTTGTCTAGGTCAGGGTATACTCTGTGCACTGATTTACCGTCATCCAAACCTCTGTGATGTTTTCAGTACAGCATCTAATCTTGACAAACCCAAACTGATTTGGGTCAAGAAACTTGAGTAGATGTGTCCAACCTGCGGCCTGCGGGCCGCATGCAGCCCTCAGAGCTCTGCCTTGCGGCCCTCTACCTCTAACATTGATGTACGCATGCCCAAAAACACTTTTTTGTTGTGTTTTTCACACCCGTGACCTGTAACTCTTAACATCGGTGTGTGCATGCACAGAAGCAACCTTCTAGTTTTGATTTTTTTGCACCAAAGGGTCTGTGTGTTCGCGCCATAATTTCGTGCCAAAGAATCAATGTGTGTGTGTTTGCTGAAGAGGGACTCATCTATGGATTTGCTGCCATTGCCTTTTAAAGAGACAGCACTTAACCTGTGTTAATAGGTAAGTATGGTGTGAGTGAGTGCATGCATGAAAGCAGAATGTTTGTGTGCGTGAAAGTAGAAGTGTGTTTGTGTGTGTGTTTATGTGTGCGTGACTGAGAGCCAGAGAGAGAGACACATGCACAAAGAGGCTAACGTACAAACAAGTTAGCTCACAAATGCATCCTACATTAAAAGTACACTTTCATTAAATTGCAGCTTTTCTGACAGGGAGAGTGTTGTATTGAATATGAAATCATACCTCTCAACTGTAAGGATTTTCGAAGAATGTCTGGATTTTTCCCTCATCTTCCAATTTGTGTCTTTTGCTTAGGAAATAAAAGTAGTCATCCAAGGTAATGCAGTCCCAGGGAGTAAGAATGAGGCAGCAGCCTAAGGTTAATGGGTCAGTAGTGGATTGACTAATGTGGGACTATAGCATATAAAGTTTTTTTTTTTTTTTTTTTTGACAAAAAAATCACCCAGTACTGTCTTGCCATTGGTGGGTTCTAAGCAGTGGTAGATTGGATAACAGTAAGCATATCTTTGGCGGATCATCAATACTGGCAAATCAGGTGGGCACAATGTAATTTTCTAAATGTTGGGGGTTTTAGTGTGTATGTGTGTGTTTGTGTTGGGAGTGCTGCAATAGTAGATGATTATTAAAGACAGAGACTTACAAACTGTGGATAATATGTTTCTTTGTTTCAAAACCTGATACTTGGGTACTAGCAATGCCAAAAAATAGATTTTTTAAGACATAGCTTCTTGCCATGGATGGATATTTACATTTAATGGACAATGTTAGCAGTATGAGTGTGGTCCTGTAAGGATCTGGAGGATGCTAAGTCTACCACTGCCAATGTCTTGTAAAGTGACCTGGAAATGGATATTGGGATGTTACTGAAAAAATACAGCAAGTGGGCTTTGAAATGTAGTTTAATTAAACAAAGTGCACTCGCAATTTACAGGCCATGATTTAATTTATTTCAGGTAGTCCAGATCCTGGTAGATTGTATACCATTAGACTTAATTAGGGAGAGGTGTCATTCTGTGGAAATAAGCAGACCTAGTTTCAGTGAAAGCTCTGTGGTTGTTTGCAGGTAGGAAGTTGCAAGTTGTGGAGCCAATGTGTTTTATTATTTTTAATGGATTTGTCATTTCAAAGCATGGTTTTCTTTGTTACAAAAGAAGGCAGAATTGAATGAGCCATATAATGCTTAACTGACAATAATGGGATAGAAACATTATACGTGATGTATAATGTTTGCAGCTACACTTGTTTCAATGGTGTCTGTGATGCATAACTATTTTTGGGCGTGTGTCCCAATTTTATTTTTCGCTTTGTCCAGAATTCTTGCTCTAAGGTTGAGAAGTATGGTTCCATGCTAAATCAGAAGGGTGTATTTACCTTGGAAGACTTTTCAGCATAATTATGAGGAAACAGAGTGTTTTTAATATCTCCATTTATTTCCAATATAAACTGCCATGTAACCTTGCAAATAACTTTCTTACTAAGCTACTTTAATTCTTTTGGAATTGACAGGTATGCTTCATTGGTTCGGACATAAGCATAATGGTGCTGTGACTGATTTCTTGCAGCAGTCTGTGGTTTTATCACAATAACTTTTCTGTGTTTCTGGGTGTGTGATCAATTTAACAGTTTTAAAGATGTTTTCCAAAATTAAATAAATACATAATAAATAAAAAAAAGTAATCCTTTCTTCACTTTGAGCTATTAACAAAGTGGGGGAATTTGTTTTTTTTCAAAAGCGATGGTCAGCATTACAGCTTAGTAAACAGTCAGTCTGTGAATGGCTTTAGATTGGAGGGAAGTTATATGTTTACTCCAGTATGTAGTATGATCTTAGAGAGTTTATGGATTTCTTATTGATTTAATTTTTGCTGAGCAGTTATTTGTTGATTTATTGATTGTCCTTTTGGTGGTGGGAAAATGCATGGATGAATCCATCTCTATTATGATTTTTGTTTCAGATATTTTGACTTCCAGACAATTTCAATCAGTGAGACTGTGTCATGTGATTACTGAGGTTGCCTATTTTACAAGTAGGGGCTCCTTTTCTGTGTGTGTGTGTGTGTGTGTGTGTGTGTGTGTGTGTATAAGAGAGAGAAATTTAATATGTATACTGAAATATATTTTTGCAAATGGAATTCTTAGTTAAATAGGCCCATCTTCTTAGACAAGTAGACCTGAGTAACAAACATTAGATCTTAGCCATCCAGCTGGGAAAGTTTAGTATGTGGATTTTCCTTCCGGTTTGATGAAGGCTATGCTACTTACTTAAGGAGTACATTCATGGCTATCCATCCAGTTGTAGTGTTGTTGAACTACATTGTTTGATAATGAGAGGAGCTTTTTACAAAAGTTGAAAGTTTTTGTGTCAAGAACCTGTCCATACAAAGTGGCTTGTTTATGTTGCAGTGAAGGCTGTGGTCTTTGTAGTGAGTGTTTTAAATATAACCAGTATTTCTGAGGTGGAGAAAGTCTCTTAAGGCAGGATCTTTCTTAGCCTGGAAAGCAAGCCAGTGATGAAAATTTATAGGGGCCAGTGAGAGACAGAGGAAAGCAAGAAGCTTTTTAGTCTGTTTGGATAACTAAGTGAACTCAGTCCTTTGAACTTTTTTTGTCAGAAATGGTGTACTCTTTCTTTTGGCATGGTGTTTTGCTGAGGCACATGTCAAAAGGGGTGTTGTGCTCAATAATTGCTCTTGTAAATGAAGAATACAGGGATGTTATGACCTCCTTGTCCCTGGGTGAGATACCCTTACTAATGAGGTGGGCCATGTAAAAAGCTTTCCGTACAACGGAGACAATGTGGTGGTCAAAAGTCAGGTTTCCATCAACCTGGGTGCCCAAGCACCTCACGACTGATTGCATGCTTACAACATTGTTATTAATGTGATAATTTGTGGGGACATCACTCTCCTCAAATGGGATGATTGTGCTTTTTTTGGCATTTAGCTTGAGGCCATGTTTCTGGCACCAGTCATTTGTTTGGGTGAGACCCTCTTGTACCTTATTCAGAATTGTTTTATTAAGTCACTAATGTGAATTATTTACTTTATTGCATATTTGTTGGCTTATTTTTGTGGATTATAGTATTGTAGGACTGCTAATGTTGACATTGTATGTAGATGGACTGCTGGAGTGGTTTTCCCAGTGAGAAATGCTAGTGCTGTAGTGAATATCTGTTTATTTGTAAAAAAAAATCTATGTATTAACTAAGATGTTAGAGTTAACTGTTAGATTACAGAATTAGAATTAGAATGAGAATTAGAATTTTAAGGCAAATATTAGGCATTTATTACATTTATTAATTGTTCAAATGCACCTACAGTACAGCCAGGAGGTCGACTTTGGTCTCCCATGGCAGCAAAAGAGTTAACTATATGATATATTTTATATGCGGCCCCAAGACAATTTCTGTTCACTCAATGTGGCCCAGCAAGCCAAAAGCTTGGACACCCCTGCTTTAGACTATAAATGTTTGTGTTTAGGTCCATAGTAATGCATTACATTTCTTTCAGATAAGGCTTATTAGGCTTATGGGTCTGTAGTTTTTAGGATCAGTACTGGGGCCACCCATGTGCAGGGGATGATCACAGCTATTTCCTAAGCTTCATTGCATAAATTCAGATGACAGAGCAGGGCAATGGGACAGACAGTGCTTTATATTAACAAGGAAGCAGCTCAGCATAATAAATCCTGGATAGTGTTTTTTTATCTTTAAGTGACTCTTTAGACCTAGCTCAAGGGCGATCCTTTGAGTGGCAACATGGGGGTCAAGCTTGAGAATGCTAGGTGGAAATAGGAGGAGAAGTTTAACCTGAATATGCATGCTAATATATCAGCTTTGTCCTCAGGGGTTGTGCAGGCCAAACTAATAATCAGCACTACTCCAAGTTGATAATTACCTTTCTTTAATTTCTCAAAGTCTTTTGGGTTTATAATATCATGATGGGAATGGACCCCATTCCTAAGTCAAAGTATGATTAAAGTTCATGAAATTAGTATTGTTTCAGTCTTAGATGTCAGCCAGAAGTGCTGTTTGCAGCACCCACAATGTGCCCAGTAATGACTCCTCCTGCAATTCGTACATGGTTGCATGTATTGGTAACATATCTATATTATATATCTATATATTGTAAATTATTTTTATAAAGATCCATTGCTACTACTACTACTACTATTGGAACTGTCTGGGTATCTTTCCTCCACATTGATCTCATTTCTGCCTGCAGATCCTGATATTTTATGACTCTGTCTCTGTGTTTGCAAGACACTGTAGAGTCACTGGGTGTGGCGATTTCAGTGATCAGTGTTACTTTTGTCTTCTTTTCATGGACCACTATATCTGGTTTTCTAGCATCGATCTTTTGAACTGTTGGTAGTGGATGATCCCATGTGATATAAACTTCATCATTTTCTGTGATGCTTTGTGTTTACAGTGTTTTTCAGCTACTTCAATACCATAATGTTTGCACAATCCCTAGTGCAACAATCTTGCCACATTATTATACCTTTCAGTATACAGTCCTTCTGCCATTAGAGTGTTGCAACCAGCAACAAGGTGTGGGACTATTTTCCAATTTGGTTTTACAAAACTAGCATCTGTCTGTTTCTCCCACATGTTCATTGGACTTTGTAAACCAGCATGTACGTATCCCACAATCCTGGGCCACCAATATTAACCTTTCATCTCTTGGTTTGTATTCACCTCTCCTTAACCATTCCTGCATTCATTCCTGATCAACATGAGGTTCTTCCAGAAGTTTTTTATACTTGCAACTGTATTTATGCTTTTTCCACATTTCTTGCTTTCTCATCTGATCCTTCACCTTATATTCTTTCTTTTGTTTTCTGGCACATTCAGTTGCAGCCTGATTTTTATCTACTTCTGGTTTGATTTCCTTTCCTGCTTGATGCCAATATGCTTCTGCTAGATTTAGCAGAGAAGTCATCTTAGATCTATTCTCCTCGTTTCAAAACTTTCACTACATTTGGGTCTTGTGAGGTCAGCAGGTATGTGTGAAGTCCCACGATTACAGATCTATACATGTAATCATTTTCAAGGAGGCCCATCCCCCCTTCGGAAATGGGAAATATTTATTTATTTATTTTATTTTTATTTTATATTTGTTGACCGGGCTAGTCTAGCTGGATACATATCCATTTTCAGCAGAGGCCCGGGGAGAAAAGCTCCATGCACAAATACATTAAGGCATTAAAAACTTAGAAAAAAAATGACTAGCTTAAATTATACAGCATAATATGTAAAGAAAGTAAGTTTTTGTGAATACTGTATAGAGACATTAGAGTAGATTTTGGAGATAAACATGTCTTAATTCAATAGAGGGGTTACAAATACAATCAGGCAACAGTTAAACATAGTAATTATGCATCAACATTCATTTGAGAGAAAAAATAAAAAACAATAAGTAAGAGAAAGAAAAATAGAGACTAGGAAGGACAATAATGCAGGTAAGAAGGGGTTAGTAGTTGACAGTCAATGATTCTCAAGGTGGGGTATTTGTTATAAAGCATGAGAGGAGGGGAGGAGAAAAAGTGAAGAGTATTTTTCAATCAGGCTTTGAGCAGGGACAAAGCCATTGTCTTTTTAGGTAATGTCTGAGGTGTTTCTTAAAGAGTTGTGTAGATGAGAGAGAAGTGAGTGTATTTGGAAGCTTATTCCAGATTCTACCAACAACATTGGAAAAGAGTGAATCTCCTGCTTTGTTATTAGATATATTGTTGGTAATCTGTAACTTATTAGCTGAGCGTAGTGTTGTAAGAATTTTGTATGGGGAGATCAGATTAGATAGGATAGGGGTGTTGGTGGTGCAGAATTTTTTGTGCAATCAGCAGTTGATTGTATTGTAGTTGGTTTTGTAGTTCTAACCAACTGAGTTGTTGAAGGTTGAGACAGTGGTGGGTTCTATAAGGGGAGCCGGTGGCAAATCTAGTAATATTGTTATAGCTAGTTTCCAGTTTGGAAAGATTAAGCTTAGATAGATTGGTATAAATGGCAGATGCATAGAACAGGGTAGAAGTAAGGTAAGTCTGGGCAATAGATTTCCTAGCTAGTGGGGTAAGGAAGGGTTTTATTCTATACAGGGAGCCTAGTTTTTTATTGATGGTTTTTATAGTATTGTTAACATGGAAATCGAAGCTGAGGTTATGGTCAATATTTATGCCGTGGAGACGAGCAGTAGAGTCAGGGGAAATACAAGTACCATTGTCAGAGGTAATGGTAAAGTGGATCTGTGGGGATTTTTGGGTGGGAGTAAAAAGTAAACGTTTTGTTTTTTTGGGGTTAAGGAGGAGGCAGCGTTGGGTAAACAATTTTTCTACTTTGTTAAATACAGTTTGGGTAAGGGTCTGGAGGGAGGAGGAAGACTTGGCAGTACAGATAAGCGTAGAGTCATCAGCATATTGTGTACAGGAGGTTTGAGGAAAAGCAGTGTGGAGATCATTAATGAAAATGGAAAAAAGAAGAGGTCCTAGAATAGAGCCTTGGGGTGCTCCAGTGTCCACTAGGAGGTGTGGGGATAGTTTATTGTCCCAGAGTACTGCTTGCTTTCTGTTTTCAAGATAGGATTTAAACCAAAGGATTGCTTGTTGGTCAAGATATTGGGCTTTTAGTGCATTGATAAGTAGGTTATGATTAACCATGTCGAAGGCTTTTGATAGATCGATAAATAGAGCAGATGAGAGAGAGTTGTTGTTTCGATTCTTGTTAATACAGTCAGTAAAAGTTAGCAGGGCAGATGTAGTGCTATGAAAGGGCCTAAAACCGTGTTGGCAATTAGCAAGCAAGTTATTGTGGAGAAGGTGCTGAAGTAGTTGATGGTGGATACATTTTTCCATGATTTTAGCTAAAGGGGAGAGTAAAGCAATTGGACGGTAGTTGGAGATATCAGTGGATTTACCTCCTTTGTGTAAGGGGATTATATGGGAGATTTTCCATAAGGAAGGGATGTAACCTCTGAGATAGTTCTGTTTATAAGGATAGAAACAGGGTATGCGATGGCTTTAGCAGCAATTTGAAGGTATTCTGCTGGGAGACAGCAGAAGGGGTGCAGGGTTTAAGTTTTTGAAGGAGTTTGCAGATAAAGGTAGTTGGTACTGGTTGTAAATGTATAATCTTGGTATACATTTATTTTTATAAATCATTTTGTGAGCATGATGCATCCTTCTTGTTTTCCTATCTAATCTATCCAACATGTTTTGGGTCCAGGCAATCACTCCAGAACTGTAAGTTAGGACAGGAAGAGCAAATAGGGTTTATAGCTTGGATTTTATTCCTAGATGTCAATGCTGTTTTCAAAATTAATTTAAGTCTTCTAAAGTATTCCTTACTAAGTTTTATTTGCATTTGTTTGTTTTACTGTTGATCCTTCATCAATTCCCAAATATTTATACACTCCCTCTTGCTCAAGTTCTTTTATATCACATTCTTGTCCCAAACTGATATTTTCCTGGTGCTATAGTTTTTCTGCTTTAAAGGTTGCTTTTGAATACTTATCAAGACCAAATGACATTATTTTATTTATTTTACATTTGCTAACTGGGGGTGTCTGACTGAGCCGAAAAGGCCCCTTTTCAGCAGAGGCCTGGGGAGAAAAGCTCCACAAAGAAAAATTAAAGACACATTTAGTTATTTAGACACTATCGGTATACACACAAATTACAAGAGACATGTTTTTACAGTGGTATGCGGCACATAAACAGTTACAGTGGAGAGAACAAACAAAAAAATATTAATTTTAAAAATAAAGGTAATTAATAGATTTGTGGTGTACAGCTGAAATTTGGAACATAAGTAGAATACATACATAGTACACAGGTACAGTACATACATTGTAGATTAGCCAGTGTTTGTGAGTAAGATTGAAAACTATTATCAAGTGCCCTAGATTTAGTATGTATATGACATTCATATCATCTGAAAAAGTTTTGACAACCTGTAGCTGTGCTTTCAGTTCCTCATTTGATTAGCTATACAGTTTTAAATCAAAGCACAAATAGAAGATGAGAAGACTTTATACTTTGTTGTTTTTTTACGAGCCAAATTGTAGCTGTGGCCTAAGCTGTTAAGTAAACAGGTTAATAAGTTAATGGCAAGGCAGAATAGCAGTGGTGACAGGGAGTCACTCTGGAATATCCCCTTTGAATTTTTATCCCTGGGATAATAATCGGTCATTTATTGTGGCTTAATTGCAAAGTGGTCTGCTACTGTTTAATCAATAATCCAGTGGAATGACTGAAGTACCCCAAAACCAGTAACTCGACCAAACACTTCAGTTGAATTCCAAGCCCAAATGAGGTCTCCTCAATAACGAAACTCAGTTGAAATATCAGTAATTTATTTGAACAGCTTAAAAACAGACTGACTTCACACAATATAAAAACTGACTTAGCACTTTCATTTCCTACCACGGAAACATCATCAGAATCATTTTCAAAGTTCCCGCCCTTACATTAAATAGACCCAACACCTAATTAATCAATTAATTCCTAATTAAAGGAATGCAACTACCTAAAACTATAGATCTTAATTTCTATAGATAAACACACTATCTAGTCACTTTTTATACATTAAATCCATAATTATGTTGTCGCACAAATCCTACTTTTTCACATATTTTTTAAAACACACACACATATATATATATATATATATATATATATATATATATATAAACACGTTTACACTTCTAAACAATAGTTAATGTTATAAAAACATAATCAATTACTAATTCAATAATTTTCATAATGTACTCAAATTCCTTACATGCTTTAACCATTAATACATATATTTAATACATATATTTAATATTTAATATTTATTGGCTCTAATTTTAAGTGCTGGCATAAGTGAAATGTGGTCATGGTTACTGTTTCATGGTCACTGTAATGTAGTTAATCAGTGTAGGGTGTATCTCATACATTTTTGGCACTCTTTTATCCATGAATGAGGGATACTATCAAATGCTTTTTTATATTCAGTCCATGCCATACTTAAATTCTTCCCCTTTTTATAGTTCTCCAGTGTGATTTTAACAACAAGTGATCCTTTGTTCTATATGACTTTCTTTTATTGCCATTTTGTTCTACTCCCATAATTGAGTTTTCTTCTGAATGGCTGTAAACCCTGTCAGCATCAATTCCAGTGTATAGTTTATACGTTGTTGGAAGGCAAGTTATTGGTCTGTAATTTTTAGGGTGGCTTGCAGGTTCACTCTTTAGAGCATTGTTTTGCCTGTTTGCCAGGTTGGTGTCTGTTTGGGGTGTGCATAAAAATAGTTCTTACTCATGGCTAAATCCTCATGCAGAGATGTAATACTTTTAACCAAAAGTTAGGTACTGCATCTGGGCCTGGGGTTTTCCAGTTAGAGGCTTTTCTCAACTTTGTTTCAATCTCTCTGGCTGTTACTTCATCCCATTTCATATCCTGCACCTTTAAACTTTTTATTCTTTCTTTTATTAGTTCTATCCATTTAGCATCCGCATTATGTTCCCCAGGATCTTCATACAAAATGTATCTACTTCTTTTTTTTTGGTGGTATTTCAGTTACTTTTACCTTATTTCCCAATTCTCTGTAAAACTTTTTTGGGTCATCAATAAATTACTTATTTTGTACTTTTCCTTTATATTTATCTGTGTATCTTCTAAGTTAATTTTTCTGCCTGTGCTGAACATTTTAGTTTATTTGCAATAGTGCATGATAGATCCTGGTCTGTTCTAATGTTGTGCATTGCTTTAATCACATCTATCTTTCTTAGTATTTTTGTTGATCTAGTCCCTCTTCTATAGTATTTCAAGAGTGACACTTCTTTTCTTAATTGCTTTATAGTTTTCTCTAGTCGATACTTCCATGATGATATTCAATTTCTCCCCTTCATTTCCCTCACTACTCTGTGTTCTTGTGGTAGAACTTTATCAGGTATTAATTTAGCAGCATAGTAATATATCCTGTTTACTTCTGTTATACCACATGGATCCCTATGGACAGTCCTAATTACTGCATTCGTTTTATCATACTTCTGACTTTTTGGGTTTTATTGACCTTCTGCAGTCTATTTCTCTCATTGATCTTAATATATCTATCCATGTCTATTAAATCGAGCAACTCTTCTCTTAGTTCATTTTCTTCAAAACTGAGAGCACATCCCTTGTTTTCCATTTCCTGTGGGCATTCTATAAAAAGTTCTATAGCATCTTCCTGTGGTACCTTCTCTTCAATTTCATTCTGTGCCATCCATCACTCTGTCATATGGGAACTCACTGGCCTATCACTCCTCAACATTGACTGCATCAGTTTCCACAGTTTCCTGTTCCTTTCCTTGCTGTCTAGCTTCAAGTGAATGTTTGTACTGGTTTCCTGTGGAAGGCTCCAAAATTTCTTGATATGGCACTTGACCAATTGCTTCCTCTTCCATTGGGTTTCCCCTTAATTTGGATATCCATTGCTCTATCCTGTTGTGGTGCTTTCTGCATTTGGTCTCCTACACTGAATCTTTCACTTTGCAGGTACTTCATAACCTCAGTTTCTATTTTTTTTAATTTTCTTCTTTTCCTCTTTATCTTATTTTTTATATTGTAAAGTTTTCCGTGGCCAGACTCCATTGCCTGTATTTCTCTTCAAAAATCTTTGGTGCTGCTGTTTTTGTATTAGTTAGTTTTTCTTTCTCCTTTGCATAAATATTACACTGTATTAAATATTTTTCTTTAGTATGTCCATATTTCTTCTTCAGATGCCTACTGATCTTCCTGTTTCTCTTTACTTTGGGGACTCACTCCATCATGCTGTGATGTAACCTGTATTAGACATGCTACACCAAATCCTTCACTTCGCAGGCTTTCCATAACTTCAACTTATATATTTTTTAACTTATACTTTACTAATCTTATTTTCTACATTCCAGCTTTGTGATATTATTTTTTTATTGTAAAATGCCTTTGCCTGTATTTCTCTTCGAATATCTTTACGTCTGTCTTCCTGATATTGATTAATTTGGCTTTTCCCTTTGTATAAATATTGCACCATATCAAATCTCTCTTTCTTCCCCATGTCCATATTTCTTTTTTATATTTTTCAAATATCTCTTGGTTTTGTTGTTTATATTTTCGCACTTCCTCAGATGCTTTTTTTTCAAAACAGATCAAAGTTTCTTGACCTATATACCGTTCTTCACAAATTTGTTGTATTAATGAACACAATTTTTCATTTGAAGCTTCTGACAGTTTTTCTTGTGGAAGTATTTTTCTTTCGTCTAATTTCTCTCTTAATCATTTTGTATGTCTTGTGTCTGGAAAGTCTGGGCATTTTGCATAATAGCAACAGTACATAATTTCTTTCTTATCCTCAATAGTCCACTCTATCATCTTTATGGCTCTTCTTTGGCCTATAGGTTTTTGTAATTTTTGTGGACTGCTACTTCCTTCTACAACGGGGGGGGGGGGGCATCTTTCCCCTGGGCCTGGCCCCATTATAGGAATGTTTCTGTATTTTGAGGATTGTACATTGTTATTTTTTTCCAGTTCTGGCACCAGTGCACCTACCAGGATTGGGCACTTTTTTATCCTGGGTCTTATGCACCTAGCTATCTCTTTTAATTTTTTTGCCTACTTCTGTCCATGATTTATGCTATATAAATACAGTCTGTATATCAGTGTCGCCTTGGTTATATTTTGTGAAAACAGGGTCCACCTCGCAAAGGTACTCACCAAGACTTGAGGATGAATTCAGTTTCAGCACTACTCCTTTGCTTGCTGACTTTTCATCTCTCCATTCGGACTCCAACAACCAGTGCTAAGTTCCTGATGTAGTTGAAGAATGACTTTTATGATTGTCTTTGGCAGAGATGGAGATTTGTAATTAATACTTGGGCTTGGAACTTGTTTTTGTTGCTAATCTCATTGCATAACTTCTCAAGCTTAATTTTGAAGTGTGCAGTTTTCGTTGTACATTTATTCTTGTTATAAAGCTTGTTATTTTGGGTTTCTGCCAAAGACGTTTATCCCTCTACTTGGTGTTGTACTTGTTACAGATCAGAACTGAAGCCTTGAAGATGGTAGTAATTTGTGAATAGCACCCCTTTATGACTGTGGCAGTATTGTGCTATTGGGTCCTCAAGGGAATGGTGGTCCTTACACCTGCTCAGGTCACTCTTTCTCTTTCTCTTATTCACTGTCTCTGGTGAACTGTAGATGACTCCTAGACTGATCCCATGAGTAGCCACCACTACTCATAGAGATTACAAGACTAAGGGGGAAAAAGAAGTAGGTTGCCAAGTCTTTCTTCTGAATCACACATGTATACACTCCAGCCCATGGACAATGTAGAGTCCCCAGTCTGCCTACTACAGGTCTTTGAAATGTGGGAGGAAACTAGGGCAACAAGAGAAAACTCAAGTAAACATAGGGAGGACTTTCAGACTTTACATAGAAGGCATCCCAGCCAAGAACCAAAGTAGAAAACCTCTTCCTGGGAGGTGGCAACATTACCTGTTGCACTACTGTGCCTCCTCTCTAGTTGAAGTAAATTCACCTTTGGAAAATATGTGAAGATGGTAGTGTATGTGAGTGTACTGAGCTGGGTTCTATTGCTGAAAACTACTGTTTAATGGTCAGACCTACTGTCTGTATTTTTAATGACCAATTTCAGTGTATTTGATTCACGGGGGGGGGGGTGAAATCTGATCTAGATAGTTTCCTTTGATGAAATGTAGGAATAATTCAATGAGTTTACTTATAGTGCTACAAGTATTATGGTTTATAATGGGTTATTGCAATCCTCAAGATCTATAGTTTTTGGTTAGGTAGTGAGGGTCTTGTATTTGTTTAGATATGCTTTGGGGTTCTAGGTTTTAATAAGGGAGAGCTGTAGTTGGCCGGGATATGGTAAGGGGTTTTCCTAATAGCTACTAGGATGTTTAGGACCTCAAGATCATTATCTAGCTATAAAAATGTAGAAATGGAGTCCCAATGAAATGTGAACTCACTGCCATCAGTTGCAGGGACACCCTTACTAGAGGGCCTGATCGAATGAGGATCATTGAACCCTAGTAAAGGAAATGTGTTATCACAGCATTGTAACTATGTTTTGGTAATAACACAGATATTAATATTTCCTAGGGTCAAGAAGGCTTCTTATGGAGGATAGTCTCTTATTGAGGCTTCTAGCGTTGAGCAATGCTTCCTCTATAATGTCCTGATTAGGTTGTCTTGATTGATGGATGGAGCAGATTTACTTTGGTAATGGGAAGGGTCTTGGCCAATAGATGAAAGCCCCAAAGAGAAAGGTGTATTGATATCTCTGGCAAAGGATTGACAACCATTTGTCTTTCTCCAAGATGATAGACACATTGAACCACCTTTGAATGACACAAATAACCAAGTAAATTGTTGAAATTAGTTATATTTATTTGCATTGAAGTGTCATTTTCTGTGAAGGTAGGTTGTTGCCCAACACTGTCTTCACATTAGCATTAGATATATACTTGCAAACATCTGTCATGGCTCTCTTCATATAACCCAGATGGAACTGAGGTTTGGGGAAGGCTTGAAAGCAAGTGATGGGAGCTAGATGTCGTGACAGTGCTGGAGCCTTATGCTGGATATTTTTTATGATGATAGCCGGAAAACAGATTTTGTGGCTGAGGTTTGAGCCAGAAACTGGAGGAAGCTGTTATAACAACTGTTGGTGCCTTTAGGTAGATTGTTTTATCTTTAGCTGTAGGAACAGCTCTTGGGGCTGCTTACTACATCCTTATGCTTTTAGTAAGATATTCCTAGAATTAAACTTTAATAATAACTGATGATGCTACTTAGCCAGGTATTTTCATAGGTAGGTACTAGGCTATCGGCCCAAGGGCCTACGTAAGCCTAGCCAGCAAGGTTCCATGGCTTACGCCACCCAAGAAAGTTATTCTTTGGTTAAAGCTGTAATAACAGCTGTTGGGTCTATTTAGCCAGTTCCTCTTGATTTTATAGCTGTGAAAATAACTGTTTAGGCTTTCAATTTTCAGATCTTATGTTGGTAGTCCGTTTCCAAAAAGGTGGTGACCACTATAGCGATTGTTCATATAATCCAGGAATTTGTGCTCAAGTCATTCATACCCACCTTAACAGTGACCATGTTGTGTGTGGGGTAAGGAGCATTTACTGCCGTAGTCACCTGTTCTATTGTGGCTACAGAAAGGCAACTCACTGTTACCTTGTCTTTTCCAGGCATGGTGAGTAGAATATCTGTGTGTCTCACTATTGAGTCACCTATGATTAGGACATTTCCTAGTGTTCTGGCTGGCCTTTGAGGCCGTAGGTCAGATGTGTCAGTATAGAGTTTGTGATGAGTGGTGACAAAAGTGCAGTTTGTGGGTTGTCATTGTGCTGCTGAGGAATTTGAGGATGAGGCTTTTACCTTGGAGGTCTTTCATGCTTGGGAAGGGACATCTTAAATGTCTCAACATAAGAAGACAATTTTAAGGTCTGTGGCATGCAGATGCAGATGCAAGGTGGCCATGGGCACTAACCACCTGGTGGGTGTTTTGAGTATGTTTTGGTGAGATGCTAGCCTCTAATTTAAGTAGGTATATTTACACTTCTCACACATGGACTGTAGGTCAGTTACATGTAAATAGTTGCCAATGAGCATTAAACAGAGTGTTGCCTCAAGGCATCTAGTGCTAGTAGGCTGACATTGCAAGGTAAGGAGGTAGTCTACAGTCACAAAGTTTCAGAATAAGATGCGTAGATGGTGTGATGATGTATTTGGGCTGACTAGGGCTTTTAATTGTTTAACTTTGTAGATAGAGAGATGAACAGTATGTAGAAATGTATGGAGCTGTATAGAATTTACCCAGGTCCCTCCTTGTATCATCAGCAAGGCCTTATTTATGCTGCCTAGTGTTGATGTGAGGGAAGAAGTTACTATGCTGAGAGATGAGGTACTGGATTTGTTAATTAAAGAACACATTCAGAAGCATGTTTGTTTTATTTATTTATTTTGGAGAGGGGAAAGGGACACACTGGAATTTAAGAAGTACAAATCAGGATAATAGGAGTGTCAAACAAACATTTTGAATGTTACTGTACAGTTAGCATCTGTTTTTTTTTTTTTTTTATTGGGGGGCACCTAAGAATATTTCAAGTTTAAGATGTAACATATTCATCAAGACAAGTAACATATTACAGATGGTTTGGATTTAATTCCCTAATGAAGACAATGAGACTAAGCATGAAGCTTAGGTTACATATGAATTACAACATGAGTTACAAGGACTAGTACTAGACTGTTTCAGAAATAAACACATATGCATACATATTCAGTAGCATGTTTTATTTATTTAATTTTTAATATTCATATTCAGTAGCATGTTTTATTTATTCGTCTATATACCAATCTTTTATGTATCTGCAGTGGACCTCTCTGAACTCCCATCCTGCCGAAAGAAGGTACCCTCTATGCTTTAGTCAAACAACATGATACTGTATTACACTCTTCTTCTTTCTCTTTGTACATATTGTAAATATTGTTTGCATGCCTATACTATGCTAAAACTCTGTGTGTCTATAATGTGTGTTAATGTATGACTGTAGCATTATTAGCTTGTTAACCTTTCTACACATGTACCTTGATTGTTTATTATAAATTGTTCATACTCAGTAACTGTTTTTGGTGCTTTTCTCCCCAGGACTCTGCTGAAAACAGACACTAGCTGTCCAGCTGGACCATCCTGGTAAACAAATGAGGTGGCCTAAAGGTTAAGGTGTTTGTCTTACAAACGCAAGGTGCAGGGTTTGAGTCTCACAAGGGATAATTTGCTAGGCTTAAAATGGTCGCAAGGGCAGTTAGCTTGGTACTAATCTATGAACCATTTCAAATAAATTTAATGTGCTGTCCAACTGGGGTAATGCCCATTTTCATTGGAGACCCAGGAGTAATATCTGGTTAAGTAATTTGTTCAGAGGCACACAGTAAGCAAATGGAGGCTGAGGAAATGTAACCCTAGCAGTCTGGTCTTGAGCATGCAGGGTTATACCTTGGTAACTAAAACAATCTGAAAAGAAGGGGTGACAAGAATGAGACGATTAATCATGCCAAAATCCCAATAATTCAAAACGGAATAAAAGAATTAACCTGACGTGAACACAATTTTGTTCTACAAACAGGTGTAACCGATACAAACCTGTTTGGTATGCAGAAATAAAACCACCAGAAGAGGGCACATGTTAAATGGGTCTCTTTTTTAACGTTACTGTCATTTTCCATCTTCATATGTGATAGATCAAAAATGTATTTTTGTTGCTGAATATTTAACTTCATTGTTAAACATCTGTAATGGCACAATCACATTTTCATTGATAATTCACAGAGCTTTTGCCTTAACATTTATTTGTAAGAAATATGACCACAAGCCAATAAGTAACACTTGATTAAACAGATTTTGAAAGTTAACTCTATTGAATTTAAGGAACATCATCAACAGCATCGATTAGTTATGAAGAAGCAATAAGGGAATCACTGTCTTTTATCTATATTTACACACAAATATTACACACACTGAATGGGGAACATAGTTGAGAAGTATTGACTCATATTTTTAACCAATGAGGTGCTGAGGTATATATTCCCAGGCAATCCTAAGCTTTGCTTTTATAGGAGGTTGTAGTATAGCAGGCAAATGAGTGCATAGTGATTTCAACTATGTTGGTAGCATTGTCGCCTCACAGTAAGACACTGTCTGGTTCAATTCTCAGCTAGAGCGTCTTCTGCGTGGAGACATGCTTGAATGTGAGTACCTTCGTTGAAGGTTGTGCATCAGGGCTGGTAACTTGGCATGTAAAACTCAACTACCAATCATTAGCGGACCGGAGTTCTGCTGTGGCGACCCCTAACCGGGAAAAGCCGAAAGAAGACTACTAGTAGGACAAAAAGACCTAGAGTAGGCTATTTCATTTGTGGAAACTATTAGGTATGTAAATATGTACAAGAAGGGGAACTTTGTGATTTTGAGAAAATGTATTATACTTCAGTTTGTAACAGGTTATACTGAAGTGGTAATTCATCACATGGGTGTCAGTATCAGCCTCACAATTTACAAAAATTGTCCTGCCATAAAGCTTTGCAACAAATTGCATTATATGTCAGTCATAATTTTGTTTTCATTTTCTTGCCCTCAAATGTGATGAGGTATGACATTTTATTCTACTGTGTACTTTTTCCATATCTTTATCAACTGTGACTAGCATATATTGACTTAAAATGTATTTATGCTTGTCTAATATTTGCTAACTATTGTTTTACTGTTTACTCATTTTATTGTGAAGCTTATCTCCCCAGGCCTCCACTGAAAATGGACAGCATGTCTAGTCAGGTGGACTATTCTGCTAAACACGTTCAATAAATCAATCTAAGGAGAAATGAAACCAATGGTGAAAAGGAGAATATTGGAACATGTTGTAGATATAAGAAATAAAAGAATTACAAGTCCTTGTGACTAGGCATTTTGTGAAATAGAACACAGGTACCAAGATCTCAGAATAAGACTAGTTGGTAGGATGTGTATATTGGCCTGACTAGAGAGCTCTGTGATTGGTTATTTTTTTACATTGCAGAGGAGCTACCTGTCTAGAAATTTATGGATGGGTTTATCCAGATTTAAAGTTTATATTATTATTGCAATATCCACTCAACCTGAGAATTAAGTTTATTTACAGCATAGCAATTGTTTTTTTTTAAGTATTTGTTTTTAAGATATTAGACATACAATCCACATAGTTTTAAATACAGAAATCAATTGGCAAGTATTTCTATAAGCTGAACTAAGTGTTTGACTTTTGGGATTTATTATATAAAGAAGATAGATATTTTATTCTTATTTTTCACCATAGAAATCTGGAAGGCCAAGGCACTCAATAGAGCCTTTTTAAACAGAAAAATTTATATTTTTTGTATACATTAGTAGAAAGTCAGAAGTGTAGTAGGCGTATATTTTTTTCTCTGTTATTTAAGTTTAGCTGGGGCAGAGCATTGATTACAAATGACCAATTTCAGTCTCAGCTTCACTATGAAGAGAGAGATGCACATTTCAGCAAAAACTGACAAGACTGTAAAGAGACTCTAACAGTTGTATACAGTTATTAAGAACAAAATAGGGTTGACGTGTCATAAAACATGTATAAATAAGTCAAAACAAGGTGAGTCAAAAGAGCGTAACAACGAACAAGAACACTATGAAAGACTAGTTCGTAAAATAAACAGACGTTTAATGACTCCAAATTAATGTTAGCGCTAAATCAAATATTTAGCCTTCCTCAGACAAACAGCAGAACAGGAAATGACATTTCTTAAAATATATGTATAGAACCAATTGAAATAAAGTGCATTTAGTAATTAGTTGTAACTAAGGTTACCTTAAAGTAGTATAATCCATTGCAAACATAAGCCTTGAATAAAGGTAAAGATAGAGTGCCTCTATAGGCATTGCAACGGAACAGCAAGTGATACTTTGTTGCAAGTAACTCCATTCATCAAAATATTTACACAGATGTTAAACTCTATAATTACTGGGTTATTTAATCATACAACTTGCTTCATACTTATGTGATGTGTTAAAAATGTTATAAAAACAGTGAATGATAAACTAAAAAATATTTGTGTATATTTTAAATATTAAAAGTCATTAAACGTCTGTTTATTTTACGAAGTAGTCTCTCATAGTGTTCTTGTTCGTTGTTACGCTCTTTTGGTTCAACAGTTTTTTCGTTTGTGGTTTGGTGTTTGATATGGCGAGGAACCGAGATACTTCCACGGCTTTAGGAACGCAGCAGAGCAGTCCTGAAAGGGTTGTGAACAGTTCCAGCAATAATTTGACCACTCTTGTGGAACTGCTTTTGGGCAGGGTTGATGCCCTAACACAAAAAGTTGATGCCATTACTGCGGCAGCTTCTAACCAGGATAATAGATCTTCTGGTTTGATTTCATCGCAGCAGAGTGACAACGATGATTTTTTCATTCCTAATGGGCAGCAATCACCCATTACAGCAACATCATCTACTATACTTACATCAACAGAACGGGTTATACAGACTTCGAATGAACAGCCCTGTCCTGTGATTACGCTATCTGGGGTACCAAATCCAGGTAACAATAACGCTAACTTTAATAATAACATTATCAATCAAAAGAACTGTAACCAGCAAGGAATACCAACAATGGCTGATTTTTTAATGAACAATAATTTTTTCAGCCAAGGGTTCAGTCAGCGTAATGAACCTAATGTAAACCACATGACTGACACAAATGTATTAGGGGATAAAATTGATGAATTTGACAATAAGTTATACAAATATAAAAAACTGCAATTGGAAGTCGCATATCTTACAGAATGTGTTAAACACAAGGTTGTCCCAAAAGGACTAAGACAATGGCTTCCATCTGGGCTGGTGGAAAATTCTTTTCACCAAGAGCTGTTGGCATTGTTTGATCGACAAGGGATCGAATTCCTACAGGCTCTCATTGCTTTTATTCTAAAGATATTATGTTCTTGCAGCTGATTTGGATGCCCTTGAAAAATACATTACTTCCAGTGATGATTTCTTATGCTTTAAGTACGACTATTGTCGATCTTTCTAGCATTGAGGCTAGTATGGAGAAATTACTATTTAGTAAAAAAAAAAAATTAAGTCGAGATTTAACGGACTATGCGAATAAAACCGCTTATCCCAGGCCTCAAAATAAAACGCAGGTTATTCAAGGGGAAGTGCCCAATCAAACTGGACAAAATACTTAATGTTATCCCAGTAGATAACACCAATAATGACAATAACCAAGAAGGTTTTACAACTCAACGGCAGGGCTATAGAAGGAGCCCAAGGCTGAATAATAACAACAGTACCAATGTTAATAACACCAATCAGCCAAACACCTCAGCAAATGGACTGAGGGATAATATTCAACCACAAGGCCAGTCTATGGTAGATTTTGACCAACAGGACAACCAGGATTTTCATCAGGCCAACAACATCCGAGCAACCAACCGTACGTGGGCCCAGACAGGGAACAATACGAGGAACAAGAAAAGAGGGGGGAGGAGGAGATGATCCAGGTTCCCTCTTTTGGTTTGGAACCAAACATCCTGAAAAGTAGTAACAATGACTTTACAGTGTATAATTATACACTTATTGAAATCCATCAGGATATTGTCAACTTCTTTGCAAAAGATCTATCGTTTGTTCCGCAACATATGGACATAGGGAAAACACTGGTGGACCTAAAAGTTTTTGTTAGAAAACTTAACTTACATTCATTGTTGGGTAACAACACAGAGTTACTGAACCCCCTTAGGGTATCTAGTACATATAATCCACCCCTCCATCCGAGCTTATTAGTGTTTGAGAAAATGTGTGAAACAGATTTGTGGGCAATTAAAAATCGGATTATGTATAGTAATCAAAAAGATCTTAACAATATGACCACACTGGAATGGGATTTTCTCCATTTATTAAGGGATTGTAGGATCCGTGTCATGAAACCGGATAAAGGGGGTGGGGTGGTTTTAATGGACCACTTTAAATATGTGGAATACATGAAGAAGCATTTGGATACACCAGCTTATAAGGAAGTATCTCTGAATGAGATACATGGAGCCTACAGGAAGATTAATAACATACTATATGATTTACTTATGGAAGGTTTTATTATTCCAGAAACGTATAGATATTTGCAGATGCCATCCCCAGAATCTCAGCCTTCTTGGAACACCAAAATTACATAAACAGCTTTACTCACCTCCGCTCAGGCCTATTGTTGATGGCAGGGGTTCGCCACTTACGCATGTGCAAGACTAGTTGATAGTATTATTAAACCTTTACTAGCACAGGAGGCACATATCTGTAAGGACTCTTGGTCCTTTCTGAAAAACATTGGCGAAATTGAATATACCCGGACATAGTTTTCCTCACAATAGATATAAAAGATCTGTATACAGTTATACCACAGGATATAGGCCTTAATTGGGTGAGAGAATTTATGGTTGCCAAGAATGTTGACAATAACACCATTTATTTGACTGAAACACTCTTGGAGATGGTTTTGGTAAATAACTTTTTCTTTTGAAAACAATTTTACCTTCAAACCTCCGGAGTAGCAATGGGGTCGCCATGTGGGGGTTCGTTCGCCAATGCAGTACTGTCACATTGGGAAAAAGAACTTCTATTTAAGGATGAGGTTTTAAACAGTATGTCTCCTGGTATACCAGATACCAGGATGACATTTTCTGTTTATGGAAAGGGCAATAGTGAGGACATTCCTAACTTTATGGAACCAATGACCAACATGACAAACTTTTACAGTTCACTTTTAACACACAGGAAAGTGAGATCAGTTATTTAGACATTCTTCTTACAAAGGATGTTAATAACAAAAGACTGAAAAGTAACATATATAGAAAATCCACATATTCTAATAGTTTTTTGCATTTCTCCAGTAGCCATCCCTACTACCAAAAAAGATCGGTTGTAAAAGGTCAGTTAGTGAGGGCGCCACGATGGTTACTGATGATCTGGATTTCCAACATGAATGCAACAAACTAAAAAATATGTTCTTGGCAAGAGGCTATCCACTTACTTTGATTGACAACATCATAGTGGAAGTAGTAAATAAATGGAAGTCAGGCCATTTTATTCTCTTAATAACAAAACTTTCGGGAAGAAGAATTGGCACTAATTCGGTTAGTCTGCCAACTAGAGATAGAAGTAAGGACACTAATTATAATGTGTCTTTTACACACTTTCTCGCTAGATTTTCAAAAATTAGAGATCCTGTATAAGAATTGGGACGTAATTAATCATGACAGTACTTTGTCTACAGCATTAGGTGAAAACCCAACATAACATACAGGAGAGGCCAAAACCTTAAAGTTATTTTAGAAAGGGCACCAAAAGTTCATTTCTCAGCCCCAAAGGAATGTACAAATGTGGTGCCTGTGCAGAATGCAAATTTATTAGAGTGGGCACTCAGTTCAACATTAAAGATAGGACATATAAAATAAGCAAGCATTACAACTGTGAATCAAAATCTGTGGTATATGTTGCCTGTGTAGCCAATGTGAAGCTTTCACATTGGCAAGACAGAGCGTAGATTCAAGACCAGAATACACGAACACATTTATGCTATTAGCAGAAGGGATGTGAACAATGCCCTAGCTACATATTATTAGCAATACAGGGCATTTCTTCAACTTTGTTATACTCAACAAAGAATGCCAGATCCAATGGGTGGCCCCTGGCAAATTAGGGTTAGAGATAGATGAATTGATGTGGCAGGTATGAACTATAGCACATTTATTACCTGGCATCATTGACAACCTATCAATAAAATGTGTATTAATATGGTTATCGTATAACAGATAACACATATAGGGAAGGTCTCTCACATTTGGATATGAAATGGACCCAACATCAATTATTCCCTAACAGAATGCACTAATGTAAAATTGTATTATTTTATGATTATTGTACAGGAATTCTATGGCAAAACTAATCAGTATTTTTAATGTTTAAATGTGGAAATAATGTTCCAAATTGTGGAAATATTTTTGGTAACAATTTAAAATATACACAAATATTTAAAATATACACAAATATTTTTTAGTTTATCATTCACTGTTTTTATAACATTTTTAACACATCACATAAGTATGAAGCAAGTTGTATGATTAAATAACCCAGTAATTATAAAGTTTAACATCTGTGTAAATATTTTGATGAATGGAGTTACTTGCAACAAAGTATCACTTGCTGTTCCGTTGCAATGCCTATAGAGGCACTCTATCTTTACCTTTATTCAAGGCTTATGTTTGCAATGGATTATACTACTTTAAGGTAACCTTAGTTACAACTAATTACTAAATGCACTTTATTTCAATTGGTTCTATACATATATTTTAAGAAATGTCATTTCCTGTTCTAAAACCTTTTTTCTCCCCCCCTTTTTGTGGCTGATTTTATGTGTAGAGATATGCTTTGATGAGTACTTTATATTTATTTATAGATATCTCTGTGGTGTAGTAGTTTTGTCTTGTGTTTTAATTATTTATTATTAAATATTTTTAAAACCTTCTACCTGTGGCTGATATGTGTAGAGATATGCTTTAGAGTACTTTATATATTTATAGAGGTTATTGTAATAGGACACTCTAAAGTAAGCTTTGACTGTTTGTCATACTACCATTGGATATTAATATTGCACAGTAAAAATTGGACACCCTTTTAAGGGCCTTTTAGTAGCTGATATTATTAACTTGGTGGTGGCAGTAATTACTACCTTATAGTCTGGGTAAAGGGGACAGCTGGAGAACCTGTGTCAGCCTTTCCCAGGAGAGTCTGTAAAGTTGTATAAATACTTATCTCAAGGTGTGGGTGTGTTGTGTCAGCTACTTGGCAGGGACCCAAAGCACTGGTTGGACAGAGAGGATACTGGAGGTTCTAGCTTGCCCAGTTAGGCTGAGCCCTGGACCCTATAGCTGTGCAAGTGATGAGTCTTATTGTGAACCTGGTGAGCAAGGGAGCAGCCAGCCCCAGACTGACTGTGATATCTGTGTGCACTTAAGGGAAATTGTACTGTACTGTGTGTATTAGTTATCCTTTCCTCTTCAAGGAGATGACCTCCCTGTTGTTAGTGGTGAGGACTGAGGCTCCTTGATTGCTGGGCCAGGGCACAGTCATCACAGTCCATATTGAAATGGTTCAGGCAGGTACATTTTGAATATTGTGACTGATTACAAATTATAAATTCCATTAAAAGTTCAAGTCGATAATTCCCAGTGAAGTGCAGAATTGAGGTGATTATTGCTTGTTATTTTCCATAGCATCTTTAGCCATTCATTTGACTGCAGAATGCATGCTTTGTCCTCTTGCTTGGTATGTAACACACCTCCTTTAATCTTTTCTTTGGTGGCGTCAGTCCTGTTTGATTACACCAAAAATACATTTACTTAGGCTGTTCTTCACACTGTCAATGTAGATTGTATTATGAGAAAAATAAGAGAATGTTTGTATTAATTTTTACATATTGAGTATATATTTCTGTTCCTCTCCTATAAGCATTTACTTTATAATATTTACTGTAGGTTCACTGTAGATTAAAGCTCTTTAGCCATGGTTGATGTCTTTCCATAGGACTCTCTAGAACTTTGTCAGTAACTTTTTTTTTTTTTACTTTCATTGCATCAGTAGTGACTATGAAAGGGTTGTCTTTGGCTTTTCCACTGATTCCTTCTTTAAAGAAATCTTGATAGCACAGTCTGGTGGCATGTGGACTGGCATGTAGTATGCTTAGCACACCACTCCAAATTCATGCAACTCTAGGTTAAACCTTCCTACAACAAATAACCTTGCAGTCACTTGTACTGTTTCTGTTTTTTACACACATATTTTGAAATTCTTTGCTGTGGTTTAAAGCTCCTTCCAACTACTTAAGTAATTACTGTAATTAAAACAGAGTGAAAATCAAACCCTGAAAGAAGATGCCAGTCTTTTATGTTAACTTCCTTTTAGCTACTCCATCCCTTGCATAATAACACCATGGCTAACTAATCCATGCTCTGTTAATCATATGAGGTAAATAGCAACATCACTTACTCTGTCACTTCTGCTTAATCAGAGGTATTTGGCTTGCTCTGTCTTGCTCTCTTACACTGATGATGTCAGCAGAAAGGTTGTGGGATGCCTGAAGGAAATGTAGTGTTTTGTTTGTCTACACGCGATGCTATGGTGTGCTTTTTGTCTTCTCTTGGGACCACCATGGACTACTACCATCTGAAGACATGGAACAACAAAATTGTGGGGTACCTTAAATGTCATTGACAATTTTGGGTACCTATTATTATTTATTGTGATCAAATACAATACCTTAGGGAATAGCAAAGTATTAATTATATGCACAGTATTATTCTGATTGAAGGAATTATGGATGAATGAGGCTGCATAAACATTATAGTCTAACTTGGATTGATTACATGTATAGGCTGACAAACCGGCTGAAATTAACTTGGTAAAAACAAAGTACAGGTTTTCCTTCACAGATCTTCTCAAACAAAATATTGTATATGTAGGCAGAAACAGGGTTTTTATTGATTGGGTTGATGACAACTCATGCTCTGGGTTGATAATATCTCATGCTCTGGTATTGAGACTGACCTTTTTGTCACATTTTCCAATAAAGTAGACTTAATTAACAAAAAGAGTTATGTAAAACATGGAATGATCTAGTCTGTTCAAAGATGTTTAGTACCTGGAATTAAAAAGTCTGTAGAGTAATTCAGTATAATTATCTATTTCTTATTGAAATATATTGGTTTTACTCTGGTTGTGTTCAAACTGTTTTCAGTAGATAAACTATGATTTATCGTTCTGTTTTGAGCATCTTGTCAAATGGCAGCTGTAATATTACTGTCATTTGAATGAAAATATGGTGAATTATCTTTATTGGAAGGGTTTTGTTTAAAATTGGCATACATGTTTATAAGTTGTCTCATGTGTTTAAGTTCACCATGGCAGCTAGCACCTTTTTATGTAAAAAAATAGAAAACGTTTATTATATAGAATTGCTTAGTACATTTTTAAATGATTTTTTTATTGTAGTATATATTTAACAAAATTCCATTTGTTTTTCTTTTGTAATGTTTACTTGGCTTCTTGATTCTTTCACACCCAGCTTGAATAGACTTTCATACCTCCCAAGACCTACAGAGTTCCTGTCTTGACAGCTTTTTTCCTGAGCAAAAATTCTAAGACTGCAGTTTTCTAACCTACCTGTAAACATATGTATATAACTCAAAAGCTATGAAAGTTAGTGTGATGGTCCCTACTCTGGACCAGTAATCAAGGAGACTCAATCCTCAAAACTGACACTGGTGGGGGATGGCCACTAGAAACAAAAATGGATAGGCAAGTATTTTCAGATGCAGCTCTGGGCAACAAGCACAATGTTCCTTAAGAGCATACAGGGTAGCACACTTCAGACCTTAAGAGCACACAGGAAGCACACTTCAGACCTGGGGCTGGACTCTCTCTCTCCAGGCCCCAGACAAGACTCCACACTAACCACTTTGGAGCTCTGTGTCCCTGTTCCAAGTAGTTGACACACACACTTGGATATTTGGTTTTCACACACACCTGGGAAAGGCTGGCATAGATTTACCAGCTGTGCCACATCTGCCGAGACTATAAAGTAATTAAAATGCCACCAGTTAGCTACTCTAAGGCTACAAGGTACTCAATTGTACTGAGTAAAATTAATACTAATACAAATGGTAGAGTTTGACCAGTGCAGCAAGGCTTTCAGGAGCGGCCGCAGTGTCACTAAAATAAGTATAAGTACTCTTAAGATGTGAAAAGTATTCTCTAAAAGACCAGCCATAATGCAAGGTATAGCAATATTTAATAATAATAAAATAGAAAACATGAGAATATTGAATATATATTTAAAATAAACACCATAGTTTCAGTCACAGGAGATAGAAAAATAACATAGTTGGATGGATTCTCACAGATGCAGAAACACAATACTTTAGTCTCACTATATTTTCTTGACTGACTAAAGAATTAATGTTCTCTAGTTGTGTGAGATCTCTGTGAGAAATCTTTCCTGTCAGGTTCTGAAAAAAAAAAACAAAGTGCTGCTCTCAGAGTTCTGTCCGATATCTCACTAATATCTAAAAAGTAATTGCAGTATTGGTTATAGAATGACTGACGTCACATCTGGTCACCTGACTCTGGTACATTACATGCATGGATTTGTTAACATCTGTTGCAATATCTGAAAGCTATAAAACAATTTAAAAAACTTCCACCCTTCCAGGGTAGCAATTAGTTCACCCCTAAGGACAATACAGTAAGATCCCTAGTCTTTGGTTTCCCAGACATTTTTGTCTCTGGCTGCAATCAGACCTGGAAAATAAAATCTTTATGGCCTAAGCCAACCCATTTCATTTTCAAACTATTTTTCAAAATTAGCTGGACTGAGATTAACCTCTTCCCTTCCAGAATTCTCTGTTAAAACATATGCATTTAATTGGTTATAATAATACTGTTTGACATACATGTATATCTCCACTTTTGATGCATTTTTTAGCACAAGCACGTTTACTAATACATTTTTAAAACCAGTATCTGTACAAATCAGCACGATAGTCAAATGACATAAAATTATTTACAAAACTCCAGCTAGCTGTGCTGGCATATGTTATGCATGCACTGCCCTACTCTCCCTGGCACAGATGGCACTACCTCATATCATCACATCTAGAAATAATATATAAAAGATACTCAGTACACGCCCCTCTCCATGCTGGTGATATTAATTTGTCAGTCAGACCTAATAGTAATTTTATGTTAAACCAGTAATTCAGTAATATGTAAAATTAATTAAATTATTTCTATAAACAAGTATTAATATCTCTGTAACCTTGATATAGATTCCAACTATCTGTGTGACTTTTATTCATACAGATGTGCTTTTCATTTTCCTGCAAAGCTGTTTTGTAGATATCAGTAAATTTTTGTTGGATATTTGCATAATTATGACTTTATGTATGTTTGCATATCAAATGGACAATTCAAATATCTGCAAATCAGTGCTAGTTAGTCACCCACTGCCAGGGAGAAGTATTTTGTTCAGCAATGTGTATGCCTTCATTTGATACCATAGAGTTCTATATAAATATGTTCTGGTTCAAGTCATTAGTATAATTATTAACATACAGCATATTTTTGTCATATTTCTGGAAAATAACATACTTTCTCTGGTACCAAGCACCTCTTTTGCATGAAGGTCCATTCCAGAGCTATATGTGTCTAGGCATATGAAATGCTATTTTCCAATATGTCCACATAGACAATGTCTGAGATATTTACAAAACTATTATTTGTATAGCTAAGATATTGTTACTTTTTTTGGTAATAAAATATGCAAATAAATATCGGCAAACTGGTAAGCAGACATCAAGTATGAGTGTCAGTGTTTGTAGCATTATGTAAACTTTCTATTGGCATCATGAAGTAAAGTATTTACTCTGGAAGGGTAAAGGTATTGGCCAATATTAATATAGCAGGTGTTCATTCTCTAACAAAAGGAAATCATATGTTCTTACTTACTAACCACTGTATTTTGGTTGGCACCCATTCCTGACTTGTGTGCTTAGCTGTCCCTTGAAATGCTATTTCACTGCACAGCTTTGTGGACACTACCTTAAATATTCACTTAAAATATGCATCAATGTCATATGTATTGCTAAGTCTAAATATCTACAAAGCAATTGCAGTCGGACAACCTAAAGCAGTGGGTAGTTCCAAGCATTGTCTAGGCTTTTATTTGATTCCAAGAAGTACCACTTAAACTCATTCTCCTTCTGTATCAATGTGCTACTATAAATATTAGTATAGCATATATTCTTAATTGACCAAAAAGTTACTGATCATCCATGTTGGTTTACCAGCCATTCTTACCTGTGTGTGGATTACCCCTGTAAAATGTTGTTTCACCATGGTGGGAAGTTATTAGAAAACCAGTGTCTGCATTACCATTAGCATGAGCTATTGGTGGCTGTATTTCCCAACTTTTTAGCTGAAGAATAATTAAGGACAAAGGCAAAAATAATGGTGTGTGGATTTTTCTGAAGGATATGAAAAAGAAACGGAGTTGTCTGCCATTATTTAGTCACCATAACAGTTATTCTATACCAAGCTAATTACTAATATCCCTTTGAAACTTGCATCTAAAAGACTATCCATCTCCTCCAGGGTCACTGAAACCTTTTAGAGTTACTGTCACCAGCAAACGCAAAACTGCAGCCTGACCCACTAACGACTGCTTCAATAATTAATACTGATGGTATATACGCATAATAATAATAACCTCATATGACATTTCTTTCCATACTGTTTAATTTCCCACTTACAGCATTCAGTTTTCCCTTACTGATAACATTCATTTCTATCATCTGTCTCAGTCCACCCCACCCACACACACAGAAAGAGGTAAATAAATAATACTTGTGCATGATATGTGAATAGAGTACTGGAATGGGAGGAAAAAACTAAGTGTGGCATAATGTGAGCACTGATGTCAAGAACAGATTAAATGCAAAAGCAAGCCATGTCATATGTCTGACATAGATCATTTCAAGTAAACAGCAAATTTACTGTTCTTTCCTTTGTGTCCAAGATTTCACACCATAACCTACAGCACACTGTCACTGACCAGAGTTTTGATTTAATGTGCTTTGTTGAATTGTTATGCTCCCACATAAATACAGTCTTTCATGCTCCCACATAAATACAGTCTTTCATAACAGCGTAAAAACAATGTATTATCAATACTAACAGTTGTGTACACACACACACACACACACACACACACATAAATACAGTCTTTCATAACAGCGTAAAAACAATGTATTAACAATATTAACAGCTGTGTACACACACACACACACACACACACACACACACACACACACACACACACGCTAATTTATTGAGCTTTTTTTTCCCCCCTTTGCCTCCAATTCTTGAACAAACTTTGAGACACTGTCTCTAAGTGAGGTGCCAGAAAAATCGGACATTACATTAGTTTAAGCAGAGCTTGTGTGAAGGAGATATGTTGCTTAGAAATTATTTGTGAAGCAAGCAATTAGCCTGTGATGGCTAATGCCCATCCAGGAAAAGAAATACTTGTTCCCATTGTACTTTGTGCTCCTAAGCCTCTGTTATATCCATCTCTGAGTTCCAGTAAAAAGTTACAGGAGACTGTCCACTTTTTATTATTGTAAGTGTGAGAACTATTAGGACGAGACAAAAAGTAAATGTGAGAACTATTAGGACAAGACAAAAAAGAAAACAAACAATGAGTAGAAGAGACATCTGGCATCACAGTGAATGAACCAATTAGGTTATCTGATGTCTGTCTGTTGCAGCCTGAAACTGAAGACAGGGTTTTGCCTTGTTTCCTTGGACAATTATGGCAGCTGGAGTACATATAAAATGTGAGGTTCTTCAGTGCAACATTAATGTGTGCAGACGGTACTGTGACTGATTAAATCATAAGAAGTAAGGAACACGGTCCACTGACACTGCAGTATTTTGTGTGCTTCTCAGTGCAGGGATAGGGATATATAAAAAGTGGATTTTTTTTTATTTTTTAAATATAACCACTATTTTTATGAATTATACAGATCCACAATTGCAGAACTCTATCACATTTATGCATCTTTATAATTTTTACATTCATAGAAAAAGGAGTTTGAGTGCACAGTTGTGCTTTAGGTGTGGGAAGGACTCAAGATTTACACAGTGGTGCTGTGTAGATACCACTTTGACTAATACAACACTCACTACTAGTGTGTGTGAGTTACAGAGACTTATTTGTCTATAAGAATTCAAGAATGTACAAAAATAAAACAACATCAGATGAAAGTGGCACTGCTGATAGCCATGTTATTAAGGGGGCGTTTACCCCTGTAAAGAAGAAGAAACAGAAAATGTGTGATGCCCCTCTTCGTGGTCAGTATTCAAGGGGCCTTAATTCTCCCCACTGGCACTGGAGAGGGACATTCACTTGGAACAAAAATAGATACATGCAGTATTTCCAGATGCAGCTCTCTGCACCAAGCACAATTTCCCTTAAGAGGAGACAGGGAACACACTCAGTCCGGGGGCTCAGTTTCCTCCTTCTCTCTCCCTCTCTCCATTCCCTCAATAAGTCTCCCTACTGGCACAGCTGTAGAGTTTAGTTCTCAGCCGAGTGTTCCATGCCAAGTCCTCCACCACCATCTCTCTGAAATCAGTGCTCTGTGTCCCTGCTCCAAGTAGCTGACACACACACACACACACACACACACACACACACACACACACACACACACACACACACACACTTTGAAGTTTGGTTTCACAAACACACAATCACGCACACACACACACACACACACACACACACACACACACACACACACACACACACACACCTGGGAAAGGGTAGCATAGATTTAGCAGTTATGCTCAGACTGTAAGGTAGCTCCACCACCAGAACACTCCAAAGCCAGCTACTGTAAAGCTCTTACAAGGGTTACCCAATTATGCTGAGTAAAATTAATACTAATACAAATAGTAGTGTTTGACCAATGCAGCAAGGCTTTCAGGAGTGGCCACAGTGTCACCAAATAAATATAAGTACTCTCAAAGGTTTAAATAATCTCTAAAAGACCAGCCACCGTGAAAGGTTTAAATATGTTTAATAATAAGTAAAAGAACATGAAAATGTTAAATATCTGTTTATAGTAAACATCAGAGTTTCAGTCATAGTAAATATTAAAAATTAAAAATAACAGTGATGGAAAGATTCACACAGATACAGAAAAACAATACTTAATTAATCTCACTATATTTTCCTGACTGATCTAAAGAATTACTGTTTCCTACTTGCTTAATAAAGCAAGGCATGATAAAGTGGGTGAGTTGTCTTCCTTCTTGGTCAGGTTTCAGAACCAGACTGCTCTGAGACTTCTGTCTCATCTAGTATTAAAACATCATTTCAGTGCTGGATTACAGAATGACATCACATACATCTGGTCATCTAACTTTGGTTCCCACACTACCCCCTTTGCTAGAAAGTGAACCAGAATTTAGTACATATGTTACCATACAGACAGAGCTTTGTTGAGATGTGATGTTCTTCATGTTTCACTGTTGCAGTCTTTACATTTGGGTAATCTGGTGGCATGTTGCCCTCAGTCGGCCTGAATATCAAAGTCTTGAGTCTTGCATTGGTTGCTGTCTCCTCTTCCATGACGTCAGGTTGTCAGGGGTATAAAACAGGCAGCCAACGCCATTTTCTTTAGTCTTTCTTGCAGCACTGTGCCTGAAGCAGAAGCAGTTCGCAAGTGCCGGTCGGCCGACTCCTGAAATTTTCGAATTCGAGTTTCAGTACCGAAGTCTTCAATTAAAGCTAAGTACCCTGTTGGGGAAACTTTTTCTTGCTCCATACCAATGTCAGTAAAAAGTTAATAATTGCATTACTTGTGGGAAGCAAATACCTCATAAGGATTTTCATTTGTACTGTATTACTTACCTAGGCCCAGATCATAACATGCCTTGCTGTCGGTTTTTTGCTAGATTTAACCAACGCACTATTAAGCGTCCATATATCTTTGCTTCAAAATATTTTGGAAACAGATTTAATTACCCGGAGATGTCGGATAGCAATCTGACTACTGGAGTTCACAAAAAATGCAAAGAAATGGACAGAGACAGACCATCGAGGTCCAAAACCGATGATGAAGCTTCTCCTAAGACAGTCGCCGGTACTCAGTGAGGTGCTTTCACAGCCCCTGATACCCGCTACTTTTGAGTCGCAGTCCTCTACCAAGACCTATGTGGAGTCCGGCACGCCATGAGATTCTCAAAGTATTGTACCCGTGGCTATCTCTCCCTCGGATGGGTCTGGAGCTTCTGAGCAGGCACTGGCTTCTGAGGGTGTCTTCAGGCCTCAGCATTTCTATATAAAACTGACGCCAGCTTCAAAAACAAAGACAAAAGCAACTTCTAAGGCTAAAAAACCAACGCATGAGCCATGTGCTCAGGCCTCTATGCCCAAAAAGCAGATGATCAAAATGGCTGAAGACTTAATTACCTTAATCAGGGGTTCCCAACCCCCCCCCCTCGATAAGAGGCCTACGCAAGACACTGATTATGAATCTTCAGATCAGGTTTCTATTTCTTCTGATTCCTCTTCTGATCAGGAATTTTCTATATCAACCTATGAGGACTGAGATGCAGAGGAATCCATCCCATCTGCATCTCCTCCTGAAGATTTGGAGAAACCTTGCATACTTTGAGGGAACATTTTCATTGGGAGAGTCAAGATTTCTCAGAATCAAAAAAGTGGCTTAGGGATTTCCTTCTTCTCCCTCAGCATAGGCCTTTGGCCATACCTCCTGTATTGGACATTGTTGATGATGTGTTTTCAGAATCAAGCATGACTCCAGATTCCTTACCTCTGGCTCCTAGCAAGCCAGACAGATATTACAGGGTTCCTGACTCACACAATTTTTTATTCAAAAACCCTGATGCTGACCCTGAAACTATCTCACAGGGTCCCAAAGGTCTAAAGGCCTCAACAGCTAAAAATCCTACCCCCTCTGATAGAGATTCCAGGGTGCTGGATAGATGGGGAAAGAAGGTTTATACGTCTGCAACCTTGGCAATTAGGGCCTTAAACTGACAGTTTCATATGCTTAAATATCAACAGCATGTCATGGGATCATTGAAACAGAAAATTATGTCGAGTTTTGAATGTGTGGAAAATAAAGAATTACAGGAATTATTGCATGCAGCAGAACAGGTTGGAAAGCATACTTTGCAATGTGGTTTTGATTCCTTAGAGGCCTCCTGCAGGGTCGCAGTTACTGGATCTGTGATTAGAAGGCATGCCTGGCTCAAGGAGAAAAATTTGCCTGATCATGTTAAAGCTAAATTGTTGGATGCACCTTTACAGCATGATACTCTGTTTGGTAATAGGGCAGAAGAGGTTTAAAGAAAATGGAAGACAAAGCTAAATCTATGCAAACTGTAAAAGACTTTTTACAAGTGCAGCCACCAAGATGCAGTAGACACTGGCCTATCAAAAACTGGTCCTTTCCTGTGTCCGACAGAGCTTCACGTGGCAAATCCAGATGCTCTAAGGGCTCTAGATACCAATCACAGGATTCTTACAGGTCAAAGCAATGTGGTGCCTCTACCTCCAAATCTGGAGGAAATAAAGCACAACCCTACAGTAAACAGTCTCAATGACTTCCCTCTGCCATACCAAACACTTATCTTTTGGCAGCCCCCTTAGGGGGAAAACTAGCACTTCATGCTCAAAATTGGCAGTTAATAACCCAGGACAAGTGGGTATTAAACATAGTATCCCAGGGATACAGATTTCATTTTCATACCTTGCCAATTCCAAACGGTTGGCCAGATCTGCCAAAAAATCAATGGGCAGAGGCACAGAAACAAGTTACATCCCTCATGGATATGGGGGCTATTCAGCCAGTACCAGAACAGGAAAAAGGACAAGGGCTTACTCAAGACTGTTCTTGGTACCCAGAAAAGACAATGCCTGGTGCCCAATACTGGATTTATCGATTTTGAACACGTTCTTGGACATACCAAAATTCAAAATTCTAACTTTGCAGCAGCTTCTGCCCATGCTGGGCAAGAACACTTGGCTAGTGACTCTAGACCTAAAAGAGGCATACCTGCATATCCCAGAAAGGGAATCGTGCAGAAGATACCTCCACTTCAAGGCTGGTTTTATGCATTACCAATTCACTGCACTGCCCTTTGGCTTATCTACTGCGTCCAGGGTCTTTACATAGTGCCTGGCACCAGTAATTGCATTTTGCAGGCAAAGAAATATACAAATCTATCCTTACTTCTCATTTGAGCAGAAAACAAGGACATTCTTCTTCAACATCTTGCATTTGTGAAAAGGCTTCTAACATGCCTAGGCTACACAATAAACGAAAAAAATCACAAGTGGTACCCTCTCAAAAGATTACATTCCTAGGTGCAAGCTTGAATACAACAGCCCAGATGGCTTACCTTATGCCAGACAAACAAAGGCAATTGACTATTTACTTCAAACAGATGGCAGCAAAAACCCAGTTATCTGCAAGACAAATTCTGCAGGCTTTGGGGTTCATGGCATCCTGCATTCTACTGATTCCATATGCAAGACTGCATTTGAGGAAACTACAGTGGTACCTAAAAAGTTTATGGAGTCAACATTGTCACAGTCTGGAAGCAATGATTCCTCTCATTCCCTGCCTACAACAGGAGTTTCTTTGGTGGACAGAGACATGTCACAAGAACATGGGACGGTCTTTCACTCTATGCCCTGCCAACCAAACCCTTACTACAGATGCATCAGACTATGCTTGGGGGGGCCCACCTGGTGGGGAGATGCATTCAGGGCATATGGAGCCCAAAACAAATGCATCTGCATATCAACCAGAAAGAGATGTTAGGTGTTCAGAATGCCCTGACAGCCTTCAAGGACTTACTTTATCCAGGACAACTACTGATAAAGACGGACAACACCATGGTTATGTGGTACATAAACAAGCAGGGGGGGCACACATTCCTACCCCCTTTGCAGACTAGCCATGGCATTGTGGGACACAGCCTTGACTTACCCAAGTACATCTTCAAGCTCAGTTCCCGCCAGGAAAACAAAATACTCTGGCAGACAACCTAAGCAGAAACCTTATGGACCCTCACAAGTGGAAACTGGATCCACAAGTCTTCGGCATGATAATAAAGAAATGGGGGAGTCCGGACATAGATCTGTTTCCCTCTCCCAGAATTATCAACTGGACAAATTCTGCCCAAGGACTTATCACAGACGAGCATGGAAAGTGGATGCTCTATCCTTCAGTTGGAAAACCCTATCAGTCTACACCTTTCCTCCTCTGCCTCTTTTTCCCAAGGTCCTACTAAAGGTCAGACAGGAAAAACCAAAAATGATTCTAATTGCCCTGGACTGGCCTCGCCAGCACTGGTACCCAATCCTAAGGAATATGTCTCAACTCCCTCCTTAGTACTTGCCTCAAATACCTCATCTACTGTCTCGGCAGAACAGTCAAATCCTGCACAGTCAGCTCCAAACTCTGAACCTGGCAGCATGGCTGATCATGCAGTTATTCAAGCAACACCTCTCAGCAAATCTGTGATGGATATAATTTTGGAAGCCAGAAGGCCTAGTACTATAAAATCTTATGCTGATAAATGGAAGAGATTCTGTGCTTGGAATCAAGCACAAGGAACTGATACAGCAAAGCCAAATATTCCTCAGATTTTACAATACTTGACTGAGATGCATGACAAGGGCCTATCTTTTTCATCAATAAAAATCCATGCTTCTGCCATCCCGGCTCATTACAACACAGAGCCACCGATTTTTTCTCATCCTTTGCTAAAACAGTATCTTAGAGGAGCCAAAAATTTAAGGCCTCCCAGAAGATCACCAATTCCTGCATGGGACCTCAATTTTTTGTTGGAAAAGCTCACCCTGCCTCCATTTGAACCAGCTGCTACTGCAGATATAAAGTTTTTATCCTGGAAAACAGATTTATTTCTGGCAATCACTTCAGCAAGAAAGGTTTCAGAACTACAGGCCCTCATGGCTGTGGAGCCTTTTATTATATTTTACCCAGACATGGTGTCTATTAGGACCAATCCTTCCTTTATGCCTAAGGTGGTATCCAGTGTGGCTCTTAACCAAGCTATTCACCTGCCAACTTTTTACCCAAACCCACAGAACAAGGGGGAACGGATTCTGCATTCCTTGGACGTACACAGACAACTAAGATTCTACTTAAACAGGACCAGATGTCTAAGAAAGTCTGAGCAGCTACTGGTGGCATTTGCTGCAGGATCAGAGGGAAAGGCTATTTCAAAGCAGACTATTTCAAAGTGGATAAGCCACTGCATTCGTTTCTGCTATTTGCATCGTGGTAAACCGGTGCCCAAGGGCATTAGGTCACATTCCACCAGGGCTGCATTTACATCAGCAACTTTTCTCAAAAGGGTGCCAACCAAAGACATTCTAGAAGCTGCTACATGGAGTTCTATTCATACTTTTACAAAGCATTATCATTTGCCTCTCTTTTCTAAGTCCAGGGCAGGCTTTGCCACTGCAGTTCTGCAGGGCATTATAGCCGCTCCTAATGCTATTTAGTTCCAGCCTCCCATCCATAGCTTGGGATTCTATCCAAATGTAATGACTGCAACAGTGAAACATGAAAAACATAGTACAGTTGTGTACACTTACCATAAATGTAGATGTTTAAGTGTTTTCACTGTTGCAGTCCTGGTTACCCACCCGCCATCCCCCTTTATTCTACAGCTTTTCTTTCCTTCACTATATTCTACAGCCTTTGTGGTGTATTTGCTTTTAGATGAAGGTAAAGTTTATGTTGTGCCAATTGCATGCATATATATATATATATATATATATATATATATATATATATATATATATATATTTGCTGCCCATTGGGGGGCACACACCTGACATCTGGGGCAAGAAAAACTAAAGAAAATGGCATTGGCTGCCTGTTTTATACCCCTGACGACCTGACATCATGGAAGAGGAGACAGCAACTGACGCAGGACCCAAGACTTTGATATTCAGGCTGACTGAGGGCAACCTGCCAGCAGATTACCCAAATGTAATGACTGCAACAGTGAATACACTTGAATATCTACATTTATGGTAAGTGTACACAACTGTACTTTTAGCATCTGGAAGCGATAACACCATTTCAAAACTTCCACTTTCCAGGGTAGCAATTACTTCACCCCTAAGGACAATACCATAAGTTTCTTAGACCTGGTTTTACAGACATGTCATCTCTGGCTGCAATCAGAACTGTAAAATACAATCTTTATGGCCTAAACTAGGTAATTTAATTTTAGACTATTTTTCAAAATTAGTTGGACTGAGATTAACGTCTTCTCTTCCAGTATCCTCTGTTACAATATATTAATTTCAACAGTTCCAATACAGTCTAACATACAAGTGTATTTTTTTCTGTCCAGCAGGACCCACTGCTGATACATTTTTAACACAAGCAACTTTACAAATACAGTTTCAACACAAGCATCTGTATAAATCAGTTTGATATACAAATGACATATAATTCTTTACAAAACTCCAGCTAGCTATTGGTCTGTGTTACACATCCACTGCCGTACTTCTGACATAGCTGGCAATACCTCATATTGTCACAATATGCATCATTTCAGAATGAAGAGTATAGAATAGGTTCATAGGTTCATAGAGTAGTACTAGACTAACTGCCCTTGTGAGCCATTTTGAGCCTAGACAATTAACCCATGTGAGAATCAAACCCTGCACCTCGTGTCTATAAGGTAAACACCTTAACCATTACACCAACCTCCCACTTTTTTTTTTTTTTTGCACTCATGGATTTTGGTTTTTTTTTTGCACATACTCGATGTCAAACATGCATGTCTGTCAGTCTGTCTGTTCAGTTAAATGTGGTTCACTGCACAGGCCTTGCATACCTACCACCGAACAGCTTATGTAAGACAAGTGCTGCTGTAAAATGCTCAGTCATCATCATCATCAACCCCCCTTTATCCCATTTTCTGTGTGGGGCCAGGCATGTCAACTGTCCCCTTCTCTTTCAGTTCACTGTCACTCCTACCCTCATTGAAAGCCATACCTGACTGTCACAGGTCTTGTCTCACACAGTCAGTTCATCTCTTTGCTGGATCCCCTTGTTTCCTCTTGCCTTCTTCCTGGCTCTCACAAATCATCTTCACCAGATCGGCCTTCTGCTTTTCTGTACATATACCTGAATCATGGTAATCTCTTTTCACTGATGTTCTCTGCAAGTATAGCTACTTTGACTTCTGTTTAGATGTCCTTATTTGTGCATCTGTCCCATAGCATATATCCTACCACCCATCTCAGGCACTTCATCACTATCTCCTGTAGCTTCCTTTACTGCATAACCTTTACTGCTAAAGTTTCTGTACCATACATTAGTACTGGAAATGTCACTGTTTTGTACATCTTACTTTTCAGCATCTTTGGCACTCTTCTGTCATACATTACCCCTAACACTCCAAGTCCATTAACTATAACCGCTTTGATTCTAGTGTTGGCGTCTTCATTTAGAGTTCCCTGCTCCTCTACCAACCCTCACAGATCCTTGAAGCTGTTAATTTGTTCCATGATTTTCCCTGTCTGTATCAATTCACAGCATATTCTGATTTCCCCCATTTGATGCCATTTCAACTGTCTTATCTGTACTCAGTTTCATCCAGGTCTATATTATAAATCCGAAAGCTCTAAAGAGCGAATACAAGTACATTGACACATAAAGAGCAATGTACAAAAATAGCGAAAGATGTATTGAGTGAAAATCACAACACCAAACATGTTTCTTTAAACAACAGCGCCATGCAGGTGTACGTAAATTAACTAAATAAAATTAAAATAGTACACTTTTATTAAAATAGTACACTTTTGCAGGGCCCCTGCACCTCCCATGTGGGGGACTGCACACACCCCCCCCCACTTAAATATACCAACTCTGAGACTGCACTACAGTGGGGAAAAGGGTATATTTCCTTATCCTCAGGATCACACTGCTGGCCAAACAAATACGTTCGATGTTCTGATTTTCGCTCAAAACATCTTTTGCTATTTTTTGTACATCTTTCTGCATGCCATGTGCAATGTCTAGGGACAGGTAGTAGAGGCAAATATCAGTGACTGTACTGCTCATAGACCAAATGTCTGCAGTCTGTCTCTGAAAAATGTGAACACCTTATCAGTCTTCTGAAAGAGATGAACCCGAGCAACTATACTGGGTCGACTGTTTGACACAGAACCAGTAGTGGAAAATAATGGTTGACAAGCACTGTACATGTTTGACAGACATTTGAAAAATGTATGTTAATAAATACACAGGCAGCTGCTGAACATCTGTTCAACTTGGCACAGAGCATCTCTGTGCTGTAATGCGAATGCGTATGTTTGCAAACAAGCACTGCAAGTAACCATATCAGCATTGCAATTCCCAAGTTCTGTCTGAATGCCCTAGTAATGCAGAAACATTTTCCACCTGTGATGTATGTTAACAATATATATATATATATATATATATATATATATATATATATATATATATAAAACACGCACACCCACACACACACATATATAGATATACAGTGGATATAAAAGGTTTACACACCACTGTTAAAATGCCAGGTTTTTGTGATGTAAACAATGACTCCACAATAAATAATTTCAAAACTTTTCCCACCTTTAATGTGACCCTGTAACTTGTACAATTCAGTTGAAAAACAAACAAATCTGTTAGGGAAAACAAATATAACAAATAAAAACTTACAGTACTCTTGTTGCATAATTGTGCACATCCTTAAACTAATACTTTGTTGAAGCACCTTTTGATTTAATTACAGCATTCAGTCTTCTTGGGTACACACCTGCCCATCAATTAAAGGGACTTTGATTAACCCCAAATAAAGTTCAACTGTCCTAGTAGGATTTTCCTGACATTTACTCAGTTGCCTGGTACAGAAAAAGCCATTGTTCGCAGAGAGCTTACAAAGCATCAAAGGGATCTCATTGTTGAAAGGTATCGGTCAGGAGAAGGGTACAAAAAAATTTCCACAGCATTGGATATACCATGGAACACAGTGAAGACAGTCATCTAAAAGTGGAGAAAATATGGGGCAACAGTGACATTGCAAAAAACTGGACATCCCTCCAAAATTGATGAAATGACAAGATGAAAACTGGTCAGGGAGGCTGCCAAGAGACCTACAGCAACACTGAAGGAGCTGCAGGAATTTCTGGCAAGTACTGGTTGTGTACTACATGTGACAATAATCTACCATATTCCGCATATGTCTGGACTATGGGGTACGGTTGCAAGATGGAAGCCTTTTCTTACACAGAAAAACATCCAGACCCAGATAAAATTTGCAAAACAATACATCGTCTCCCGAAAGCATATGGGGAAATGGGTTTTGGTCTGATGAGACCAAGGTTGAACTTTTTGGCCACAATTCCAAAAGGTACATTTGGCACAAAAACAACACTTCGCATCACCAGAAGAACGCCATCCCCACGGTGAAGCATGGTGGTGGCAGTATCATGCTTTGGAGTTGCTTTTCTTTAGCTGGAGCTGGGGCTTTAGTCAACATGGAGGGAATTATGAACAGTTACAAATACCACTCACTTTTGGCCCAAAACCTTTAGGCATTTGCTAGAAAGATGAAGAAGAATTTCACCTTTCAGCACGACAGTGACCCCAAGCATACATCCAAATCAACAAAAGAATGGCTTCATCAGAAGAAAATTAAAGTTTTGGAATGGCCCAGCCAGATCCCAGACCTAAATCCAATAGAAAATCTGTGGGGTGACCTGAAGAGTGCTGTGCACAAGAGATGCCCTCGCAATCTGACAGATTTGGAGCACTTTTGCAAGGAAAACTGGGCAAATATTGCCAAGTCAGGATGTGCCATGATGATAGACTCGTACCCAAGAAGACTGAATGTTGTAATTAAATCAAAAGGTCCTTCAACAAAGTTTTAGTTTAAGGGTGTACCCACATAACAAAGTATTAGTTTAAGCTACCAGCATATTGTACGTTTTTTATTTTTTATATTTTTCCCCTAACAGATTTCTTTGTTTTTCAATTGAATTATACAGGTTATAGGTCACATTAAAGGTGGGCAAAATTTTGAAATGATTTATTGTGGTCTCATTTTTTATATCACAAAAACCTGGCATTTTAACAGGGGTGTGTATACTTTATATATATATATATATATATATATATATATATATATATATATATATATATATAATATGTAATATATATGTACTCATTATGGAGGTCATAATTAGATAAATATTTCTGCTCTCCTAAGCAATCACAGCAAAATGGTTTCCTCTTAAAATGTCACTCAGACACACCAAAAAAGACCAAAAATGCAGGAGAAGAGTGAATATTGAACATAGTTCTTCCCCTTAACACTTTTTTTTTTTGCAAGGAGGCAAGCATTTCTGCAGCCCACTAACTTACATATACCAAATCTGGGAATACCATCTCTCGCAGAAAAAGGGAATATTCCAAGAAATGGCCATCTTAGACTTAGTATATGCAAGTCTGTTTTTTCATTTTAAATTACTTTGATCTTCAGACAGGACTCCAACCACCATCTTTTTTTTATTTTATTGCAAGGAAGTACATGTAGGTGAAGGCTTACATATTTGCCCTGCACTTAACAACAACAAAAAAGGAACCAAAATAGCTTCAAATCTGGACTGTAGTGCAACCAGTTAGTATTAGCTTCCTTCACCGGGTTTGAGCACACAGTGGAATGTGACATGCATTAGGCATGTTACATACTCCTTTCGTATATCACTATCCATGTTGACAATTATGAAATGCTTTGTAGTGCCCAGTCCAAGCCTAGGTGATGATTTCAGATCACAGGGGCAATACAGATCACCAAAATGCAAATATATATATATATATTGTTGAACTTATTGTTCCCACTAGGCCAATGATCTCTTTTCAGGGGACACCCTAGGTGGTAGTCATACTGCCTTTGGGAAATGTGGCCAGGGAATTAGGGAACTTCCCCTGCTTTTTTTTTTTATAAGTGATGTGGGACCTTTTATGTCCACCTAAGGTATCACTGACTTAGGCAGATGGAGCCTCTGTTGAATGTCTCATCCTAAGGCCCAATTGTCTTTGCAGTGCTGTGATTAAGGGATGAAGAGATGATTACACTGGATTGCAAATGTGATCAAGATAAACAGTGATGGTGGTGGGAGTGCCGAGTGTTTGTGTGTATGTGAGAAACAGGCTTAAAGCATTACTTTGGCATGGGTAGCAACATTTCACTTTATCATTAATTTGAGGGAGTACACAGTCAGAATGTGGTAATTCTAGAGGTGGAGGTAGTCTGTTATTGATAACCCTTGATCTACTGTAATTTGGCCAAAGTTAAAATGATCGCATTTTTAGGAATGGATATATGTAAAGAAGCCAAATAATTTCTGACACCTGCAGTTTCTTTCACTTGGTCATTGTAACCAGTTATGTTGCATGGTGGTTTAGTGGTAAGATCACGGTCTCGCAGACTTAGGGCTCAGGGTTCAGTTTCAATCCTGACTTCTAATCGCCATCTGATTGTAGTTTTCAGTTCTTCCTTTCCATGCAAGACTTTTTTTTCTGAGTATTAGGTCTCTTTACAACTCCCAAAAATATACTGCTTGACTGGCTATGTTATGCTATCCCTCTGTAGTATTTGCTGTTCCTATTCTAGCCTTAGTCATTATTGTAAAGAGGCAAAGTGTCCATAGACCAGCCTGTTTACCCATTAACAAATGATAAATACATGAGTAATCCATTGGCAGTGTACCCACTCACAAAGTGAATAGTTTTCCTGTGTATGTTTATGTAGTTAATCTTTGTACGAAAGCTGCTATCTATTGATCACATGTAAATAATGTGTGTGTGTAGCGATACGGTTGTTTGTATACAGGAAACAAGCTGGAAACAATACCATATGTAAAACTCTATCACACTAAAACATTTGTGGGGTACACAACAGGGGGGTAACATTTGGGGGCTAATCTTTTGAAAGCAACTATCATTTGATCACAGTTGAATGACTATGGGTAGTGGGGGGGTAAGCTCAAATAATGATCACTGTAAACAGCTTTTGTTTCACTTGATCACAGTAAAACACTAGAGGAATTCCATTAGAGAGTGGTTTCTGTGTGTGGGGGAGACTATGTAAGAAAACAACTACTCTACTATAACAAGATCACAGCATTATGGATATGTATTGTCAGAGACACCATGTATGTATGTATGTATGCACGTTTGTCTGAGTGAGTCTGCATGTAGTAAACTGAATACTAAAGTCAAAAGTTTCTTTCTCTTGATCACAGTGGAAGAGTGGACATGTATGCATTCAGAAAGTTGCTAGCCTAAAGGAGATTTCCTGCATTTGAAAGCTGCAGTATACATTTATTTCCTTCTTTCTCCTCTTAACCACTTAACCAGGTTCAGGGATGAAGAGATGATTGCACTGGATTGCAAATGTGATCAAGATAAACAGGAGAGCCACAGCATTTTGTAATGCTTAATGGGCACAGAGCAGGTGAACTAATCCTGATCAAGGATCTAGCCCAATGTAGGATGCACAAACTCGCACTTACATGATGTGCATATGTATGTCCTGGTATTTTGGAGGAATGCTGGTTTACCTAGGGCATCTAAAACATTAATACAGCATGCACTCTTGTACTTTTGCAGTGTCATTACTCTACATTTCTCATCCTGTACCAATGTCAGGGAAGCATTCCACTTTGTACACATGTAGTGTAGTCCCAAAACAGATACGTGTGAGGCCCATGTGAGATTCTTGCTTATTTAAAGGTGCAGTGTATGTGGATAGTTTACCAGCTGACAGCTGTGTACTTCTTGTGTACTCTTTGGTCTAATTCACATATTGCAGAGTGTGTAGTCTGCATCATACGCTCATTACAGACAACTTGCAGTTTACAACATTGTTTTCTGTTAGTGGTACACTTGTCTGTCTGGATCAGGTCTGAGTCTATGACATCATGACTATAGTCTGTGGTACCAAACATGAGATGGAGGATTGAAACTTATGCATGAATTGTAGGTTATCCTGTGCAGTTCTGAGAACTCAGGTGCTTCAGATACTGGCATAATGGTTGGAAGTTAGTATAAAGTACATATAGCTGAGGTATTGCATTACCGGATGGATGCTGACATGTACCACTGTATAATAAGATCAAATTTTTTAAATATTCAAAGGTCATTTATGCTTTGTCATTACACTCCCTCAGGCTGTACCATCTTTCTGCAGGAAGGCCATACCATTCAATCCCAGAAGCTTGTCATTCCATATATCAAAGATACCAGCTGAGGGCTGACCTTAGGCCAGTTGGACCAATGTGGTCTAGTAGGGCCCACTCTGTCAGGGGTCCCGGCACTAGGCTATGCCAAGGTCATTATGGCTTTCACCTCAGAGACTTTCCTGAGAGACACTACAGTAAAGTGCAAGTCATTTTCCCACTGTAGTCTTGCTCCCGTTGTACTTAAAAGTTCGGAATCATTAGTAACTGTAGTTTCAGTCCTTTTGTATGGCTCACAGTGTTAGCTGCTGGAATTAACATAGCAGTCAGTTGCTGTTCCTTAGTGTTGAACAGAGTTTTCAACTCAAAACTTGGCAGATTTACCATCTGGTTATGTGTACCACTCCAGTTACTGTATCAGAAGATAAGACCAAGCTTATTTTGAAGACTGATTGAGAGGTACTGTTTTATTTCGCTTTGTTTACTGATATGGGGTTTATAAATGACAATTAATAGTTACAATAAATAACTGTGGAATAGTCAGTACCTGACAATGTGAAAACACACATGTAGTAAGCACAAAAAAGCAATTACTGTGATGTGAAGTAATGTTTGATCATTAAGACGTGACAGAATGTTAACAAATCAGCAGTATGCCAGAAAAATCCTTGTTGTAGTCACCAAGAGCAGCAAAATAATCCCAGAGAAGTGAAACACAAAGTGTGTGTGCCGAGTGGTGGGTGGCAGGGGTGGAGAGAGAAATGATTTGCTGTGCTAAAAGTATTAAAATAATAATGCAGTGGAAAACAACCAAAGAAACAAACTAATGCAACAGTGATAACATAAAAGCATGCATATGCAGAGAAATATAAGTCAGGATAGTAGGTAACATAAATGAAGACAATCAAAAAGAGAAGTGATACAAGAATTCAGTCAGTCAAATGAAAAAAGTAGTAAAATATATATATAAAGAGTTATGTGCACTGTCATAACATCATATAAATGTTTTTTTATGGAGAAAATAATGTACAAAGAACAAAGTATTTGGAAATGTACAATTGTAGGACACGGGATGTGAAGGAGGGTGGGTAACGCATGGCTCAAAAGAAGGGAAGACAGGAAAGGAAAAATATAAAAAAGACAAACAGAATAAAAAAAATTGCAGTAAAATAAAAAAGTGAGAGGGGAACAAAGGGGAATTATGTAGCTATCTCCTACCCTGGTTCAGGAGATCCGGGCAATACTGTAGAATTTGAGAACATGTTTACTGATAAACCACTGTGTACCCCTCAGGCGACACACCATACAGACACAGAACCTCAGTGGCCCTTCAGACAGGCCCCTTACAGTGTACTTAAGTGAGTTAGGCAGACCAAGAGGAACTACAGGAGATGTTGAATCAGGGGGGTGGGTAATCCAGTAGTCCAGTAGTTTACTTCTGTTTTAACATGTCTTTTAGCAAACTATAAGCTAATAAACAAACTTATTGTTTTATTATAATGTATGATGGCATACATTGTTGCATCTAATCTGAAATAGTCTCAAGTTCAAGAAGCAAGGAAGTAGAGGGAGAGGTGAGGTGGTAGATAGGTGGGAGGAGGCAGATGAGAAGTCCTGCCAAAGTGGTTCAATTTCTGCACTAATCCCATCATTCCTGATTAGCCATATGCAGGTGTCAGAGCCTTCTGCAAAACATCTGTATGATATGTGGCATTATAGGTAATTTCTTAGTTTGCCACTGTGCAGGCATAGCTGTTGCTGCCGGCCAGCTATAGGCCACCATTCCATTCAGCTTCATCCTTGACTCACATACTTCTAAACTTGGATTTTGACATTTCTTTTATTGACATTTTCTGCTTCACAGCTTTTTTTTTTTTGGGGATAACATTTGGCATGTGCTAGGATGCTTTACGTCTCTTTTTATATTTCACAAGCATACCTTTTTGCTCAACTTCAAAAGAAGCATTGTTCAGTGATGCTTGTGTTTTATGGAGTTTAAAACTCTTATTTAAATTCCATCACAACATTTCAGATGCTGTGCTGCAGTATATACTCTTCGTATGTATAAAACATACCCGCTCATATACACTTACACAGGCAAGGAATTCTGAATTATATTCATGACTGATGTTTTTTGGTTAGCGTCATTAAATTGTTGGTTGTTTTGGTGCATTAAGGTATAGAAAATTGTTTTATTCCTACTTTTTAAGGTGTCAGATTTTTCCAGTATATTTTTTTTGTTTCTACAGTGCAATTTATATGCAATCTTAATAAGGTGTTACAGTGTCACCTGTCAAATTTTATTTATTTAAGCATTTGGTCATGTGACTGTGGGTGAGACCCTTTCCTGACCTAATAATCAGAACTGAAGTTTCCTGTAGCAGCTGATTCTGCATTAATGTTTAAGGGAATGACTGAAGAAATGCTTTATGTTGTAATAAGGCAAACATCCTTACCATTTTCTGTAAATAGTGTTTCTGTTTTACTTACATTTGATGATGTAACAAGTTTGAAACTGAAAGTTTTGAGTTTAAAACGTTTGACAGAATATGGGAATATGATGAAACTTCCTAGTATTTCCAACATGCTTACATTTACAAAGCTGCAAACTGTAGTTTAACAAATTGCTAGTTTGCAACCAAGTAATATTCTTAAAAAAAACTGTCAGACCTCATTTAAAACTTCTGTTTTTCCATTTTACTTGGTCATAGATTGCAGCTGCTGTTCTCATGGAAGAAAATTATGAGCTATTAAAATGTGAGAACACACACTTATTTTTTCAAAAATGTCAAGTTCTCTCTTTTGTTAGTTTGAATGATAACATGCATGTCAGCATGTTTTTAACAATTTCCTGCACCATTTTGCTGTAACAAAGCTGTAGAAGCTAATCAGGGTAACAGTTAACTAGAAACCATGCTAGGGGAGGTAACAAATGCAGGCCCAATGGGGACAGCTACTCAAAAACCTGCTTTATATCTATGCCAAGTTGTAGGGATATGTCTGACTTTAGCGTCAATAATTGGACTCTTGGACAGAACAATGCTGATATTTGCCCGAACTCTGCCCCAGATGACTAACAACTTGGAAGCTGAAGGGTCCAGCCAGAGAGGGATGTTGAGTGAGCAGCAGGTGCAGATTTGCACATATCAGGAGGGCATTGGCAGAGTTCAGCTGTAAGAGCTCCACCACATCACTTGAGGAAGATTGAGAAGTGCAGGTCCAGCAACTTGGGTTTTCTACAGTGTGTACCCATCAAAGACTGCTTATGTATTAAAATGGGATATCTCAGGTGTGGAGAAACACAGATTCGCACTGGGTCTAGCATAGTAGGTGTTCCATTGTACATCTGGTTAGCGGAGAAAAGGATATTAGGAGCAGGTAAATATCAACTCCCACTGCTTTCTCTTATCCTTGGAGCTATCATTTCAGTTATGGGTGGATAAATACATTTTGGAATATAAGAAGTACCTATAAGCTTTATTACATTACCTTTTGGAAGAAAGTTCTATACCTTTTCAGTGTTATCAGAAACAGTATGTTCACAGGAACACTTTTCCTTTTACCTGCATTAGTTTGATCTTTTCCTGAGGACAGTCCCCATTTACTGACAGTTGTGGATGTGTTTGTTATCTGTAAATGCCTGGATCATCTAAATCGTTTGACATGTTTTCTGACAACATTTTTAGAGAACTTAATGGGCATAACTACCTATAAAATGACATTAGATTGGGCTCCTAACCTCAAAGGAAAAAGAAAAGCTGCAGCTTCAATTTTAATGAAAAAATAGTTTTATGTCCTTTTGTATCACAAAATAAAAAAGAAAAATATAATTTCTTTAAAGAAATATATGTTCTTGTTATGCCTAAAGCCTCAATAATGTTATATGTTTGTGTTCAGTGTTTGTTTTAGGTATATTTTGTAATTGCTAATGTAAGTAAAAATAAAAGATGCACTTTTGCTTTCATGTAACTGTTCTTATAATGTTGCAGTTTGTTTCAGAAGGCTGCTTTGACCTGTATTTGATCATAACTTCAAATTTATCTCTCTGCTGCTTCAAGATATTGTTAAGAAATGTTCAGGACAAGAGATGTGGATGATTATTCATATGCTGCTTACTAACTGACCAAATAGCAGCTTCTCTAGTCCTTAGAGTTACAGCTCCCGAAGGCTGTACGTGGTTGAGGTCAAACTGAACTACTCAATCATTTTCCAAGGGAAGTCACAGCAGGTACAGTTTATAAGTGTGGACTGGCAGTCATTCATTTTTTTGGGAAGATTTCTCCTTTTTTCTCGTTTGTGTAACTGTATATTCTGCATGCATAAATTTCAGGGAGTGGGGGACCTCTCATACTGTGGGTACAGGGTGGCTTGCCTCCATGTAATAAACACTTATTTACTTTTTTCCTCCACTGGGTTGAATTATCAACTAGTTGTGCTTAGTAAATTGGTTCTTTGCTGTACCTACAGTCAGAGTGGAAGTCCTAATAGTGATTAGTGGATGCAGAAGGAAGTCCTTTTAATTTCATGAACTTTAACAGTACCTAAACATAGTAATGAGGTCCATTCCTGCCAATAAATTCGAAACCGTAAATAATTGGAACAATAAATCAAACACTAAATCATCTACAATAGAATCAGTTGCAGATGTAATTTGTCAAAGTACTGGTGAGGAAAAACTCTTCATGACCTTTATAACTATGAGAGAGACCAGTTTTTCAGTTGCTTTGATGGGGAAACATTTTAATACGAGGTTCCATTGTTTTTCATGTTACCTCAGGTACAGATTATGAAATCTATTGAAACTTGTGTATTTCACTGTTCTTAACAGATTCCTTTGTGGGCTTTGAGGCCAAGGGTACAACTAGTTTGAAGGCCTAGAGCATAATAGATTCAAAAGAAGCTTGTTTGTGAGAACTCTGAGATGCCACTGTCACTGCTTTCTTATATAAGTCAGTTGTAATTTGTTCTCTATGTAAAAGAGTGTTGAAATAGAAAACTGCACAGGTGTCCCACTTCGAAGGGATATGGATCACTGCCAAAAAAATTATGCATCAGTTGTGCCTATCAAATGAGAGGAGTTCTTACATGAAGTAAAAAAATATATGTTTACTTCACTAGAAAGAGGATTTTTCTTTCAGATGTAGAGAGACATTTCTCAGATGTCAATAAAGTACATTACCTGAAGATAAAGCAGGTTAAGGAACCATAAACTAAAGGCATTCTGTAGCCAGAAATCATTATAAATTCTGAGAATGTTTCTAGAGTATTTCATATAGTTTCAGAGATATGGTCCTGTATTGCTAGACCACCAGACGTCTTATAGAGCTGGTTAATGCTCTGTTTATTTGTCAGAATGGCAAAAAGAGCCCGAGCCCCATATAACTTTCTTTGTTATTATAGGTTCATAGGTTCATACTAGGCTATCTGCCCTAGGGCATTTATAAGCTTAGCCAGAATGTGTTTGGCTTTCGCCACCCATTTTAAGTTTATTTTGCTATGCCCTTTTTCGAGGTTAGTATACTGTGCCTCTGTCTAACAGTGACACAGAAGTGATACCCGGGGTAAACCTATGATCTCCCATCCACTCATCAAGATTCCTCTTGAAGAGAGTCAATGAGGGACTCTGCCTAACCTGGACTGGGATTTTATTCCAGAGTGAAGGGAGCCTCTGGGTTATGAATCTGTCCCTCCAGCATGTCCTATTTATTTCAGTGCTGAGGTTCAAGTCTCTCGAGCGCATAGCTCGATGGGATTTGGATTTTCTGAGGTGCAGCATGTCCATTAATTCCAGGTTGGACATAGCTTTATACGTCAGGCACAGATCGCCTCTGAACAGGTGGTATGCCATTGAGTAGAGCTGGAGTTTCTTTAACCGGGCAGCATATCTGTTTGAGCCCTTTGATCCTCTTGGTGAGGTACTTTTGGGGTCTTTCCAGTTGCTGCAGGTGTCTGGTAAGATACATCCCAAAAGGTGCATTGTACTCAATTATGGGCCTGATGAAGGATGAGTAAAGAGGCACAGTGACCTCCCCTGATCTAGATGTGAATCCCTTCATGATTAGGTGGGCTATATAAAATGTTTTTCTAACCACTTTGGCCACGTGGTTGTCAAATGAGAGATTGCTATCAACTTGGGTCCCCAGGTCCCTAATGACTTCTTCTGTACTTAATGGATTACCACCTATGTGGTAATTTGTGGGCACTTTGTTTTTGCCAAAGGGGATGACTATACACTTTTTGGCACTTAGCTTGAGGCCATGGCTCTGGCACCAGTTGTCTGTTTCTATGAGGCTCTTTTGGAGGATGCTTGTGTTGGTTGGAGAGTCAGTTATGGCGCCCAGTTTGCAGTCATCTGCGAACTTGGTCAGCCACAGTCCTTCCGTGTTGGCCTGTACCTCCGAGAAATATATACCGAACAAGAGAGGTCCCAGGACTGAGCCTGTGGGACACCACTTGTAACTGGTATGGAGTCTGACATGGCTCCAGAAATTCTAACCATGTGGGTTCTGTCCTTGAGCCAGTTTGCAATCCATCTAGAGACATAGGGGTTTATATTTAAGCTGGTGAGCTTATCTGTAATGCACGAGTGGGGTATTGTATCGAAGGCTTTTGCGAGGTCCAGGTAGGCTGTGTGGACCACCTTCCCCTCGTCAATGGCCTTGGTGACTGTTTCAAAGAAATCAACTAGGTTTAAGTGGCAGGATCTGCCCTTAACAAAGCCGAACTGGGTAGGATCCAGTGTCTGTAGGTCCCCAATAGCTTTATTTATGAGGTCCATGATGATCCTTTCCATAGCTTTGCAGACCAAGCTAGTCAGGCTTATGGGGCGATAGTTTCCAAGATCCGTTGAGGCACCACCTTTATGGAGAGAGACCACTATTGCTGTACGCCACTCTTTGGGCACATATCCTGTAGTAAGGCTGAGATTGAACAGTAGTTTTATGTTTGGGTTTAGCTCTAGCTCTTCTTGGAGTTCATGTAGGACGCAGCCCGGGACACCATCTGGTCCCATTGATGCTGTGTTTATTGCTTTGGAGAGGGCGGCTGTTACCTGAGCATCTGAGATGTCAGGGGGGCAGCACTCTGCTGGGATAGATATTTGCCCTTTTGGAGGGGAGGGGGGGAGAAGTTTGCGCTGAACCTGTCAGCTAGGATGTTGGCAGTGTCTGTGGGTTCGGTGTATTTTTTGTCATTTTGGACTAATTCTGAGCATATCTGGGAATTACCACCCAGGTTCCTAACATAACTAAAGAAAGCCTTGTGATTATCCTTGGTGTCCTGTGCAATTTTTCTCTCGAAGCTGGCCTTAGACAATTTTATGAGTGCCCGTAGTTTTTTGCTAATACTGATCAGTGATGCCTTCCCTTTTTGGGATTTTGCTCTATCATTTAGTAGCTTCTTCCTTCTATTGTATAGTTTGTTTATGGCTGGGGTCCACCAGACAGGACGTCTGCCTTTGGCGGATTGTGTCTTGGTTTTATTTGGGATCGCATGATCCATACATTCCTGAAGGTGTTCATAGAATGCGTTTATAAAGGATTCTGCGGTCTGGGCCATATTTTCCACAGGCCCGGGGGCTTTGAAGGATTCCACCTCGGTTTTGAGGAGTGTGAAATTTGCTTTAGAGAAGTTTTCCACTGTGGTTTTCTGGGCAGGGGGTGGGGTCGGGATGTGAATATCCAGTGAGAATAGTTTATGGTCTGATCTTACCAGTGAGGGATTCACTTCTGGTCTGGAGCATAGAGTCCCCATGTTGGTGATGATCAGGTCCAGTATGTTTTCCCCTCTTGTGGGAGTGGTAACAAGTTGTTCCATAGCATTTGAGTTTATAAATTCTAGGAACCTTTGGGCTAGGGTGTTGGAGCTAGAGTAATGCTCCCAGTCTATGTTTGGGTAGTTGAAGTCGCCCAATATAATGGTGTTTGGAGAGACCTTCATATTTTCCAGTGTTCTCAGAAAGGCCGAGTGGGGTTCCTGGATTTGGGAGGGTGGTCTGTAGCAGGCTATAAACTGGAAGGCAGTTTTACCCACTGTTAGTTGCACATGGATAGTCTCTGAGTCTTCGTGCTTTGCCACCAACCTGGAGGTGTGGGTATCTTTGATGAATATCGATACTCCCCCTCCTTTTGTGGTTCGGTCCAAGTTTTGGGGCTGAAAAGCATGGTATGAGGTATAACCTGGTAGTGCTGGGGTGCTGTCGGGAGCCCTGAACCAGGTTTCTGTTACTGCACAGATATTGATGTTCTCCATGCTAAGGAGAGTTTTGAGTGCATGCATCTTGAGGTTTAGACTTCTGGCGTTGAGCAGCATTACTCTTAGTTTCTTATCCCTTGTGATCCCTATGGAGGTGGGTTTGTCTTTTGAGCCTTGCCTAAAAAAGGCACTATGGGGGTAGCAAGAGCCTTTGCGAATATCCGAAAGCCCAGGGGTGACAGGTGCAAGCCGTCCCTAGCAAAGCATCGTGGCTTGTCGAGCATATCATCCAAAGCTGACAGGCATTGGATCCCCTTTGAATGACAACAGTACTTAAGCCAGTTGTTGAAATTGATCATCTTGTCTTCATATTGTGGCATCATTCTTGGTGAGGGTAAGATGCTACTCAAGGTCAGGGTCATACCGGCCTGGGCTACATGCTCAGAGAGCTCCTTTATGTCTCTTTTCATGTAGTCCAGGGAGGTACATCTCAGGTCATTCACACCAGCATGGACAATGACTGAGTCGTATTTGTACTTGCCTTGGAGTGACCTGAGTGCTTGTGTTATGTGGCGGATCCTAGCGCCCGACAGGCTGCTCAACGTGACCCTCTCCTTGTTCAGCCTGGTGAGCGGGACGTCAGTGTGCCTGACGATAGAGTCACGTATTACAAGTGTATCAGGTGTGTTGTTTAGTCTTAAGGGCTGTGACTGTTCGGCACACTGGCTTTGTGAGATATGTGTTGCACGTGTTTTGTTTTGGGGTAGCGGTTACTTGGGTGTCTGCTTTGGAGGTCTCTGCTGCTTAGGCAGATCTTTATTTAGAGCCTCCGAGTATGTTTTTGTGTGATTATTTGTTTGGTTTGCTGTCTTGGTAGGTCTATGTGAGACTGGAATTGTAGTGAGTGTGGTTTCCTTCTCCTCCTGACTGGTTATGCCAGTACTGAGTTGAGAGAACTTAGCCTCCAGTTTGGCTATATGGTTGCATCTCTCACATGTGTTGGAATTTGTAGGGAGGAGGAGAGGGTTGTCTGTGTACATGAGGCAGTTGTAACATTGCCTCAAGATTCCCAGATTCACCAGCTGGACCGGAGAGGAGATTGACAACTGACCTTTGGACATGCTAGAATAATATTGGGAATTCCTTAATAATTGAAAACAAGGGCCAGTGGGGAGTGAGGGTGTAGTGCTGACTTATATAATTGCTTTAGCGAGCAAGTGCCAGGTAACTTAAGTGCAATGTGTTACATGTAACTTAAATGCAAAAACAACAAACAGTAACTTTCTTTCAAGTGAAACAAGGAAATAAGTACAGTAAGCAATGCAGATATCACTAGTGATCCACAGAAGCGCTGAGAAGCCGCATATTAGGTGGAATTAGCGTTCCAGGGAAATAACAAGCAAACAAACAACAAGCATATAAACAAAGCTAGATTCAGCAGGCCTGGATCTAGTCTATGCTACAGCAAACAAGGTGTACCAATTTCAGTAAGATACAGTTCAAATATTCAGGCACTATAAACCTTTAACCAGAAATTCCCAGCTCAGAAGGGCAGAGTCAAGCCTCTTCTCCCACAAGAGTGCAGACCACGAACCTTCTTAGGGTAATAAGGCATTTACCCAGATCTATAATTCAGGTTATGCACTGTAATACATTGAAGTCTAAATGTGAGGAAGAGCAATAATAATTCCAGTGACAAAAATATTCTGGAGAAATGTATGTGATTTTTATTACTGACGTAATGGTGACTCAATAACCTCTATTGAAAATGGACATATATCCAGTTAGACTAGCCCGGTCAACAAATGTAAAATAAAATAAAATAAATAAATAAATATTGAAGCAGTGCTATACTTAGAATCTGATCAGAAGTAATAGCCTACCTCACTGGAACCTGACTACATTGTAAAATGTCAGACTGTGATGGTGAAGTCCTGTGAACATCTGCACTTGGAACCTATATAGAAAAGGTTATGTGTCAGGCACCCTTTGAAGTCTCATTACAAAACTTTCAGACATTGACATCGGGATGTTTTGCTATAGCATGCATATAGGACTGTTATTCTACACTTAAGAATTCCAGTTCAGCTCAACTCTGAATATGAACCCAGCACTTAACCTGCTTCAGACTATGGCATGTGAGCTATGACCTGGCAAAACTGAAATCTGTGTGGTGACTCCATTATGTTCTTGGTGTCAGGATAAATTGCACCCTTGATCTCAAAGCCCACAAAGAAATCTGTTAAGAGGAGTAAAATGCACAAATGCTGGCAAATTTCAATTATTATATCTCAGGTTGCATCAAAAAAGTATGTAGCCACATAAAAGATTTCCATTAAAGAAATTGAAAAGTCTGTGTCTCAGTGAGTTCTGCTTCCCCAGTAGTTTGAGATGACTACTCCTTCTGGTTCTGTTTTAGCTGATTTGGTGTCCTTTTTTAACTTATTTAAGTGCTTAGGATTTGTAAAACCTTGACAGGAATATAACCCATTCCTAAATAAGGGTACATTTAAAGTTCATGAAGCCAGTATTGCATCCCTCTTTGATATTTGCTAAGGTTATTCTCAGCATACTCAATGTACACAGAATTCAGTAGTAATGTAGTTCATTTGTAGTTACATAAATTAACGTATTTACGTATGCTTGAAAAATCCTTTCTATTTCCTGCAAATATTGTGTTTCTGTTGAAGCTGATTTATTGTCTGATAGAGGTTTTCATTTTACTAGCATCTTCAGTACCAAGACCTTCAGAAGTGAGATGATGCCCTGCATCTTTAGTATTTGATTTTATTATTACAGACTTGCAGATGCCATTTGTTAAGCTCTGCAGAAATGTTCTGGTGTCTCACATTTCATTGTTTTTGGTAGGAAACAGAGAATCATCTTTCAATGTTCTTATACCAAGATGTTGAAAATTTCATTTTTGGCCCCTGTCAACATGTAAAATTTAAATGTTGATGCCTCGTTCTCCATCAAGACATTAGAGATGAATCTGTCATCAGTTGTCTTGGTACTGATGTTGCAGGATTCTGCGCTGTTGTCGATGTTGAACTTATCATTGTAAACATTATGAACTCCAATGGTGGCACTTTGGTTGACTGCTAACCTCAAGGCTTCAGTGCTGATTTCATCCCCCTTGTTGTTGATGCCAACTTTAGATCCTTTAGTATCAATGATTGGGAATCTGGCTGTGGTTATTTTAGTATTAGAACTAGCACATTTCAGGCCATGGCATCCTCCACGCATCGTACACTACATAATGGAAGCCCTTTTTTCTGCTACAAGTGTTTTTGTTGCAGAGTCTCAGGTGTCACAGATTATCATTCAGTGCAGGCAGATATAAACTCTTTAGCAGTTCCTTCAGACCACTTCAGTGACTTAAAATGTATTCTTTCTTATGCTAACCTCCTCCAAAAGATGCTTAGGAAAGTTTTATGGAAAAGCAAATGAGTTTCCTGTAGAGTCTACCACTGTTTATCAGGCTGATAAAGCGGACACTGACTCCCTTATGTATTCTACAAATAACCACAACTTTTGGAGGTCTTGGTACTGATGCATCATAGATGGAGCAGGTCAACTGACTGCGCTCTCCCCACAATGCACACTGTAGAATGCCTTCTGGACTGCCAAACAGTTTTCATGGTGATCTCCCAACACTGCCCAACATTCTTAAGATTGCTACACTCGCTACCTGGGAGAATGTGGATATTGTAGTCCTAGCTCCAAATAAATGGACTGTGTCCTCAGTCCTCCCACAAAATGAAGTTTCTGGTCTTGAGTCTTCTAAAGTGGATAATTTAGTGTTGGCAGATGCTTTAACAAAGGCTCCTACACCTCAGAGCCCTGTGATCCCCCCACCATATAGCAATTCATGGTGGTAGATCACTTGAGGAAGTATATATATGTGCCCTTCACTTTCTCTGAAAGGTGCTTAATTACCTAGCCAAAATAATGGAATTTTAAAGGTATGTGAGCAATATAATGCTCTAAACTATCAACCAATTAACATATAAAAAAAAAGCTTATGTCCCCAATCAGCAATGCTATCTACCATTTCAAAACTCATGATTTGTGTAGTGTATAATGTTACTTAAAATTCTGCTAAGACCATAAAATCCAACATAGCTATTTGTTGGCAGACTCCAACTGGCCAGCTGTACTGAGGATGAAAGTAGCCTTCATGAGTGCTCTGTTCCTAGGGCCAGTTTTGCTAAAAGTGTGAAGTCATATTTGGAGATCTGAGGTCAAGATTATTACTTTGGAGTTAAATATCTCTCTCTTTAATAGACCTTTTCTAAAATGCAGAATGTCCTCACCCATTGTGGTTCACAATATCCCCCCAGACCAGAGCAAAATCAAATGTTATATTCAGCACATGAATCACCATTAGAGTAGCCTAAACTGTAAAGGTCCTGCTCCTCTACACTGGCCAGCTTTACAGAGCTTTGGGAACTTTCATGGTGATCCAACTGCCATTAGCATGCAGAGTGCTCCATATCAAAGGCAGTTGGAGTGACAGGTTCTTGCCAAAGAGAGCACTTCATTCTGCGGTCCAAAGTAATCTGTTAGTCTGCTAGAAATCTACAAGACCTTGAAAGGTAAGTCCACATTGGGAAAAGCTTTTCTATTTTAAATTAATTTTATGAAGAAGATGTGCGATTTTCTTTTTGTAGTTATTATGTGGTGGTTTTAACAAAGTTTTTATAAGAAAGGAAGTGTTACGGACTGTCTTAAAATTTTAAAGGGAGTTCTAATGTGTATAATTGTATAAATGTTTAGGGAGGAAAAGTTTTTTTTTTTGACAAAAAAAAAAAAACATTTGCAGACATGAAGATTTTGGTGTGTTTGGAACAGGATACTTACTGCAGTACCACTTGTCCTCCTCTTTTCTCTTTACAGTCTCACCCAGGCTCCACTTCACATTTTTTCATCCTCTTTATTGGCTTACAGTTGGGGAAGCAGGTGGTCTTGGCTGTTCTACCTTTTCCATTGTTAAAAAATAAGAAACTTTGTAAGGAGCTTTCAGAGGTTAACCAGCTCCCTGTTTGCCTTTGACACTGGTGGATGACTCTGCTGTGGTCATTATTTCTTCCTCAGACCACTCAGCTTGTTCCTCCGGCCATCTTGGTGTAGCTTTAGAAGCCACCAAAGATCTGGGGCTAGACAGGTACTCTGTGGATGTCAGGATGCCTGTAATTGGTTAGAAAGAGCCAGTATTACTGCTGTCTGGTAAGGGGCAGGTGAAGTGTCTTTTGTGGGCTGGGATGTTGTTGGGAATGCTAGGCTTGGTGTACCTAAGAGTCAGGCTCTTTTCAGGGGGAATGTACTTGTGAGGCAAATTTCCAGTATCCTGTTTCTATTTCCATGCTATGGCGGATTTACTGGGATTTGCAAAGGAACCTATTGCTACTTTTTTCCTTACCTTCTCAAGCCTCTGGCAAGAAAACGAAGAGTTCCTTTTTCATTCTGATAGAAATCTTCATTCACAAGAGCAGTCAGCACTGTGGTAGGAGTTTACATCAGGAATTTCTTCTCAGTATGAGCATTCTGACACTGAGGACAGTATGGCTTCAGATTTTCCTGCTGAAGAAATTTCTTTCACTTACATTTTGTCCTACATTTTATCTAATATGAAAAAGACTTTTCTGTCCTGTGCCACAGGAACTATATTATATTATAATTTGTTACAGCTGCATATGCCAAAAGCTGCACCTATCCTTACCCCCACCTCTGTGTTGCCTGCTTTAGAGAATGTCTTCCCACTGCATCAGGACTTCCTGACAGTCAATCTTCCTCTTCTTGAGAGGTCTGACCGGTTATATAAAATGTCCAAACACACACAAGTACCTGTTTTTTAATCCTAAAGCAGATCCGGCAGTCATTTCACCTTCAAGATTTACTATTGCTAAACAGATTAATGCTACTAGTCCCAGCCCTTCTGACAAAGATGGGAAAGCAGCGATTAAATGGGAGAGGAAAAGGTGTTCCTCTATTACTTTGACTTTCAGGAATTTGAACTGCAAAACACAAATGTTAACGTTTTTGCTTGCATGTTTTGATAGTATGCAGACATTGGCTATTAACTTTCCTTCAGAGGTAAAGAATTCATTAAATGCTTCTGTGACAGTGTGTGTTATGTGACTTTGCTTAAAAATGTGCTTATGATGCTGCGGAATCTTCTTCCAGAGTGCCTGCATCTGGATCACTTTTAAGATGATTAGCCTGCCTCTGCTCTCAGAATCTTCCTGAGGAGAATGTTAAATCTAAGATTTTAAATTTTCCCTTAGACAGAGACTCTGGTCCTTCTGCAGCTGAGGTGCTTAAGGAGTGTGATGAAAGTGCAGAACTGAGTGACTCAGATTTTTCATCTCTCTTTTAACATACCACGTAATTGTTTTCCCTTCTCCTCTGTTCCTTTTGCCAGTAAACAGTTTAAACTGCAAGGAGCCAGTAATTAGTTTCAAAAAACAGTAGAAAGGAAAACCTGCCAAAAATAAAGGACAGTCATCTCAGTCAGCATGACTGTCTACCTGTTCATATTCTGTACCACCCCCTTACTCTGGAAACCTTTCCATATTACTGTGACTTCATCTTTCCTTTTGGCACCAGACAGTCTCAGACAAGTTGGGTTCTGAATATATTCCAAAACAGGTATTCTTGGTAGTGGGAGTCCCTGCCCCTTTTTCAGGGAATTCCCCTCATGTCCGAGGAATTAGATTACTCTTTTTCCTCCCTTTTTTCACAACGTATCTCATGGAGTTATAGAACTTGTGCCTATCAATCTCCTAAGGAAAGCCCCCCCCCCAAGGATTCACCTGGTTCTCAAGGGTGGTACTGTGGCACAGTGGTTAGCATCGTCAACTCACATTAAGAGGTTCTCCTGTTCAATTCTCAACTAGGGTGCCTTCTGTGCAGAGTCTGCATGTCCTCCCTGTATTCGTGTGGGTTTCCTCCAGGTGCTCTGGTTTCCTCACACATTCCCAAGACATGCTGCAGGTGGCTTGGCAATTCTAAATTGACCCTAGGTGTGAAAGTGTGCATGTGTGTGTGTGCCTTCTGTGGAAGATTGGGTGCCAGGCTGGCAACTCAATACAGTAAAACTCTACTGCCATTCATTCTGCAGACAGATGATCTGCTGTGGTGACCCCTAACAGGAGCAGCAAAAAGGAGAAGAAGAATTCTCCTAGTTCCCAAACAAGAAGAATCCTGGAGACCATTACTGGATCTTTCTTTTCTAAACACTTTTGTCAAGATTATGCAGTTCAAGATGTTACCACTTCAATCCCATGCACCTTTGATTCCACCTCTATCTATGGAAGTAAAGCTGGATTTAAAGGATGCCTATCATCACATTTCTGTTGACAATCACTTCAGCCATATCTTAAGATTTTCTGTGTTTGGCTTACATTATTAGTTCTCTGTTTTACCCTTTGGACAAAATATCTTGCTACAGTCATTACATATAGCAAACATCAGAGATTTTTTTTTCCCATATTTGGACAGTTGTCTTATCTTTGCAGACTTTTATCTTTTTTTTTTCCAGCTGTCATGAGTGAAGAGTCTGTAAGAACTGTTCAGCAACTTCTATGCAATATCGGTTTTCAAATCAATTTGCAGAAGTCTCATAGCAAGATTTTCTAGGGGCAGTTACTGAACTCGGTCTTGGGAGGAGTATTTCTTCCTCCAGACAAAGTAGACTTGTTTCAACAGTTTTCCTGAATTTCTCATCTGCAAGGGACTCTCAGGACTGGAGAGCACATAGTGTTGATAATTAACATGCTGCCCTTTCTACATATGAGGAAAATACAATGGTATCTCAGATCAGGATTCAGTATCTACACCATTCTGCTGTTTTCAGATTCCAATTTTTGGGTTTTGGGAGCTTGGATGATGGTTTGATGAGACAACTTGCTATCCAGGTCTTTCATTCCCTCTTTCCACTCCTCTCCCGTCAGTCAATATAGATACTTTAGATCTGGCATTGGGAGTGGTTTCTAAAGGGGTAAAAATGCAAGCTCTGTAGGATCCTGTAGTTAAGTGCCCAAATATCAGGAAATGCTGGCTGTCATCATTTGAAGATTTTGAAGCATCTTTGGTCCATAGGACCACTGCAAATGTACACAGACAACACCACAGTGATGTGGTGCATAAACAAACAAGGGTATACCAGATCCTACTCTCCTTGTAGGCCAGTTATGATAACCTGGAGCATGGTCAGTCTTGCTCTGATATACTATATAAAGCCTAAAGAGTAAAACCTTGTTGCACACAAGCTCATTAAGACCAGAATAAGCCTCCATATATTGAAGTTGTCATCCTGTGGTCTTTCAAAAGCAGATCTGGCTATGTAGAATTCCTCAAATAGAGCTGTATGACTCCTTTCAGAACAAACAAAGACATTTTGCTGCAGGATTCCTTGCAGTCAGACATGGAAGACAGGTGCTTTCTCATCCCTATGGATGGGAATATTCCAGTATGCCTTCCCACCCTTTCCACTGATCACCAGGACACTTATAAAGATCCAGAAGGCCTTTCCAAAATTGTGGAGATGACTCCCTTCTATAAAAGGCAACATTGGTTCACCTTTCTTTTTAATCTGGGCAATAACAATTTCCATAAGTTTCCTCACAGTCCAAATTCCAAAGACATGCATCTGGAGCATTTCTCCCTGGGCCTTTGCTGAAAATTGGCTTCATTCCAAGTCCGACATTCCTGGTAAACAAGTGTTAAATAAATAAAGATAAAATAAGATTCTGTCACACAAGACAGAGGGTGTTTGATACATTGCAGTTTGGAAACTCTTCAGCTAATTGCCTGGTTGATAGAATTTTTATAACCTTTTTCTCCAAGAGACATACAGTAGATAATAAAAGAGCTGAGAAAACCTGCTATTAGAAATTTGTATATGTGCAGGTGGAAAAGGATTAGAGTCGCTCAAAGAACCAGGGTTTTTTTCAGGCCTTGTTGCCTCTAGTTCTGGATTATTTGTGTAACTTGTTATCCACTGCCTTGTCATACTCTTCTGACAAGGTACATTTGTTAGCCATCTCTGATTGTCTGCCCCGTAGAGCCCTTCTTTCTAACAGTGCTTATGTGAAACAGTCTTCAAAAGGTGTCTTATCTACGTACTCACCTAGAAAACCGGTGGATCCTCCTTGGGATCTTGGTTTTGTGCTGGAGAAACTTAGTCTTCAGCTCAAAATGCTGATTTAAGGTTCTTGACCAGGAGGACTGTTTTACTCATGCTCTGATATTTAGTAAGTGAGTATCTAAGTTACAAGCATTTATAAACACTACCTTGGTTTTCATAAGTACAGGGGCTCAGTGGGAACAAGTCCAACCTTGACATCTGAAGGCATCTTTGAGTTTACTTTATGCTGGACTATTCATCTCTCAGTCTTCTGCATACAAGCATCCTCGAACCCAATACTGATGGATTTACTGCACATATGCAAGTCAAATGACATCAGAAATATTCAGTCGAGGAATCTAAATCTCTTCTGCAACATCAACAGAATGGTTTGGAGGAAACTTGTATCTCACGGAGGGTACCGTTGCTCTGGAACAGACTTCCCATCCAAATAAAACAAAATTTATCCCTGTCTATATTCAGTCTCAACTTGGATCTATGGATGGGGAAAGAGAAAATTTACCCCAGGACTGTCCCTATTCTACTAATGGACAGGGGCAGCTACGAAAGGCTTTATCCCATGCATGGGTCCTCTCAGATTATCTGTGACATTATCTCAGCTATCCTTATAAGGGATAAATTATAATTATTGATCATGGGAGGGGTAAGACCATTCTTTAATCAAATGGGATAGGTCAATTTGAGCATAAAAAGGGGAATTGGCTAGGGTTAAAATAGCCTGCAAGGGTAGTTAGTTTAATATTTATCTATGAGTCAGTGTCAGAAAAATGTTTCTTTATTCTTACTTTTACTTGTCTTTTTCTTTGCCCAATATACCATGTTCAGCCTGGTGATTACATCTTATGGCATAAACTACTCTGGTAGAAGAACATGAATAGAATTCCCTGAAACATGTCTCTTCTCATTAATGAAAACATGTTTCCCACTAATGAAAACATTTTCCCACATACAGCAGAATCACATACACTACATTTACAACATGTATACATGCCAATAATGTGCACTATTTATTCCCCACAAACCTTGTTTGATAAAATGTCACCCACATTCAGAGCATGAAAAAGTGGACATGTCTGCAAAAATATTGCTAAATGTACTTCAAGTAAAAAATATGCCAGTTATTTTGATAACATCAGCAAAACTGAACAAAAGTTAAATATTTAATCACACAAAATGTCATTCTCATTTTTAAACTAAACACCTGATCTCATAAATGCAGACTTACAATTCCTATTTGACCATTCACAACTCCCAAATAATTTATCCTTACATCAGTCAGATTTACAGAGTGGCCTCTTTTCTGGTAACTGTACCTTCATTTCACTATTACAGTGTTTCCATTTCCAAATCAGCTGCTGTCCTCAGATGAATAAGTCAGGGTCAGAGTTGCTGGTGCCATGTCAGACTCAAAGCCTGTCACAAGTGGTGTCCCACAGGGCTCAGTCCTGGGCCCACTCTTGTTTGGCATCTACTTTTCTGAAGTACAAGCAAACACAGGAGGGTTATGGCTGACAAAGTTTGCAGATGACTGCAAACTGGGCGCCGTAGTTGAAAACACATCCAACACAGATATCCTTCAGAACGGTCTCACAGAAACGGATAACTGGTGCCAGAGCCATGGCCTAAAGTTAAATACCAAGAAATGCATAGTCATACCCTTCGGGAAAAATAAGGTTACCCCTAGCTACCATATAGGTGGCAATCCCCTGAACACAGAAGAAGTTATTAGGGACCTGGGAACCCAGGTTGACAGTAGCCTTTCATTCAACACTCATATTGCTAAAGTAATTAGGAAGACCTTCTACATTGCCCATCTTATCATGAAGGGATTCACATCTAGATCAAGGGAAGTCATATTCTCCCTATACTCATCACTCATCAGACCAATGATCGAGTACAATGCCCCATTCGGAATGTATCTGACCCGACACTTGCAGCAGCTGGAGAGGCCACAAAAGTTCCTCACCAAAAGGATAAAGGGTCTCAAAAATCTGTCTTATGCTGCCCGACTGAAAGAACTCCAGTTATATTCAGTTGCTTACCGCTTGCTCAGAGGTGACCTATGCCTGACATACAAGGCCATGTCAAACCCAGATTTGATGAACATGCTTCATCTCAAAAAATCTAGATCCCTCAGAGCCACAAGGGCGGAGACTTAAACCTCGACACGGTTATTAATAGGACGTGCTGGAGGGATAGATTCATCACCCAAAGACTCCCTATGCTGTGGAACAAAATCCCGGTTTATGTGAGGCAGAGCACCTCGCTGGCCTTGTTCAAGAGGAATCTTGACCAATGGATGGGAGATCGCAGATACACCCCAGGGGTTACCTCAGTGTCACTGCTCGACAGAGGCATAGCAAAATAATGGGCATAGTTTCTCCAAACTAAAGGGGTGGCGTAAGCCACAAAACTATGGGCTAGGCTTATAAATACCCTCGGGCAGATAGCCTAGTATGAACCTATGAACCTATGAACCTATAAACTCACCTAGTGGTAAGGATCAAATGAAGTGGGGAGGATGAACCTATTGGCATGTAAAAAAGTATTGGCTGATGTCATTTTTTTCTGTACAACCTATTTTTAATATTTTTACCTACTACACCTTTCAAAGTTGTATCCAGAAAATAAATGTCTGCTTCAGTAACTGAACAATCAAACCTAATTCCCCATTCATTTTTATTCCACTCATTTACAAAAACACCAGCCTCTGATCTCTCTCTTCTCCTCAGTATAAAAAAAACATCGCTGGCATATTCAAAAACTGCTCCATCAATAAAGGGCAGCCACACATATACTTTCTCTCCTAATGGGCCATAACTATATTAACATAAACTGGAACAAATGTCACTCCCATGGCTGTACCTTTTTGTTGGATAAACCACTTATTATCATACTCGCATTATGAACCAATGGGGATTGAAATCATGACCCCTCCACCCATATTTTGTATGGTTGTCACCACCAGTGAACCAACAAGCAGTCTGTTGACAGCAGGATAATCATCAGGGTGGTGATTTTGAACACACAAGCAGCCAATGCAGAACAAACAGTTAACCCTGTATTGTATTAACAACTCAATGAGAAAAGAATCACTTGCTCTTCTCTGGGGTTTGAACCGAGGGTCAGCTGCATGCTGTGCACTTTCACTGGACCAGCAAGGAGTCTGTGGGCAGTTATGTACCCTGAAGCTTAACCATTTACTAATTGAACATCTTAATTAACTATGTAGGGTGAAGAACCAAAATGAGACACTATAACAAGTTCCACCTTTGCCAGTTGGTTGCCGTCAATGAAAGGCAGTAGATGAGGTGTTTGTAGTCTGCAAAGCTAGCAAGAACCAAAATGTAAAGAAATTAAATCTGCTTGAATTTACAGTATATTTTACTAGTGAAAGAAACATGGTTACACAAACCAAGGATTGCACTGAAGGTGCTGTACAGTAATGCAGGCTGTCATTGGCTCACCACCATGCAGACACCCAGACAATGCCTGAAATTCTCATTTACCAATGTGTTAATACTGCTGCAGGTGCCATCATTAATGATGGATAGGTAGCACATGTGGGTACTTATCTTAAGGATTCTTCAAGAGAGTAACACTTCAGCATTAAAGATATGAAACCATCATTGTCTAAGAGAGTGCGTCGTTGGGCATCTGGAAGTAGTATATATGGTTATTTGTAAATTTTGATTTTTTTTTGGGGGGGGGGGTGTTCTTATTCATTGGTGAGCCACTTGCTTGAGAAACTAAAAAGGGAAATCAACAGTCATATTTTTATGGACGAGCACACAGTGTTACTATATATGGTGTGGCTTTTATTGAGCTAGCACCATTATGGTACTGCTGACTGAGACAGCATTTCTACTGGGAGACTAGCCCTCCTGCGCCCCCTTCTAATTATGTATACCAACTCTGAGATCCCACTATAATGGGGAAAGGCCACATTTCCTGATCCTCACTGGACTGTGATCTCAGTACAATCTGTTTCGACTTTTAAAAATGTCGATTATATGATCTCAGCCATATGAATTTCGACATTTTTAAAATTTGATAAGCTAAATTAGACCCGAATGTGGTAAATCTTCTCAGATTGCTTTTCTGTGATCCCTAGTCAGCTGAGGCCAAAATGCTAAGCAGGTTTGCCTGTGGCATGGAGCCCTGCAGGAAGCTTCACCCCCATGAATTACCTCTGGTTTGCTGGTATCTATTGAAAAGGTTTAATAATAACGAGCATCTATAAGGACAAACGAATAACCAGACATTTCTGCTTTGTTTAGGAGGACTCCTGACTGATGTGTATGTGAGGGTGCTTTTTGTACTGCTGTCCAGAAAACTTTCCAGGCTGGATGCCTAACATAGAAACAGGACTGCCTTTTTTGAAGGGTTGTCTTGCAAGTTATTCTTTTGCAACTGTCTCCCACCCTAATTCCTTTTCAGGGATGACATGCTGCTTCAGGATTCATGGTAATGTTTATACTATTGCAGGAATCTTTTTTAAAAGGCAGTTCATTAGTGTAAAATACTACCTTAACAATAGCAGCCTGCACTGCCTTCTGTCTGCTTACAGTTTTTCTTCCTTTCTGACCTATGTGTGCTTTTAGTTATGACCACTCAATTGTCCCTATTTTGGAGGAACATACCTAATTTTCAAACCTGATCTACCCCTGCACAGGATGTTCCTATTTTCAGCATGATTTACCCCTTCACAGAATTTTCTGAATTCCTCATAACATATGATTTTTGAAGCTTGCTTGTACACAGAAAACAGCTTTACATGACCAGCGTACAAGTGTCATGTCCTGGTTTCAGGACTTTATTTTGTGTGTTCAGAGCTATCCAGACCTTGCTGTGGTAGAGGGAAGTCCTACTGCTTACCAGTGGAAGTGGTGAGCATTGTACTGCCTGTCTAACACTAGAGGAGTGGTTTCCAGCTCTGAAATTGGCATTAAATGTACTGATCCTAAGGATATTGCCAACATCCTGGCAGATCGATTTAGTGCTAACTTCACCCCCTAAAGGGCCCATCTCAGTTCCAAAAGATTGCCAAATTCCAGTAATCACGGCCACACAGGTAGAAACAATACTCTCCAAAGCTAAGAATACAGCATCCATTGGACCAGATGACATCCTGCGCTGTGTACTACATGAACTACAAATGAATTGGCACCTCACCTAAGTGTCATGCTTAATCATAGCCTCACCTCAGGCTTCATTCCCACTGAATGGCACACAGCTGCAGTTATCCCACTCCACAAGGGGGGATCCACCTTGGATCCTGGGAACTACCGTCCCATCAGTCTGATGAGCCTGATCTGCAAGGGCATGGAACGCATTGTCATGGAACTTATAAACAAAGTCGGCAACCTTCAAACACTGGACCCCACCCAGTTTGGGTTTGTGAAGGGCCGATCTTGTCTCCTGAACCTGATTGACTTCTTTGAATCGGTCTCCAGAGCTGTGGATGAGGGTAAGGCAGTCCACACAGCCTATCTGGACCTCGCCAAAGCCTTTGACACTATCCCCCACTCTGGAATCATAGATAAACTTACTAAGCTGAGCATAAATCCCTACGTCACTCAATGGGTTGCCAACTGGCTTACTGACAGAACCCAGACTGTAAAAGTAGCCGACTCCAAATCCAGCTCCAGACAAGTGACAAGTGGAGTACCTCGGGGTTCAGTCCTGGGACTGCTCTTGTTTGGCATCTACTTCTTTGAAGTACAGGCCAACACTAAGGGACTCTGGCTAACAAAGTTTGCAGATGACTGCAAACTGGGAGCCATTATTGAATCCCCAAATGATGTGGATATTCTACAAATGGGCCTTACAGAAACAGATGCTTGGTGCCAGAGCCATGGGCTCAAGCTTAATGCCAAGAAATGTATAGTTATCCCCTTTGGGAAAAAACATGTACCCATGAATTACCACATAGGTGGCAGTACACTAAACACCGAAAGTGTGATGACAGACTTAGGGACACAGGTGAACAGTGGTCTCACCTTCGATAACCGCATCACCACAACAGTCAGGAAATCCTTCTATGTGGCACACCTCATCACTAAGGGCTTTTCATCCAGAAAAAAGGAGGTCATTGTCCCACTGTATGCATCCCTCATTAGACCCATTATAGAGTACAATGCCCCATTTGGTATGTACCTCACAAGACATCTACAACAGCTGGAAAGGCCGAGAAATACCTCACTAAAAGAATCACAGGCCTAAAGCAGATGCCCTATGCTAAAAAACTCCAGCTATACTCTGTGGCATATCATCTACTTAGAGGCGACCTCTGCTTAACATACAAGGCCATGTCAAACCCCGAGCTGTTGGACATGCTCCACTTAAAGAAATCCCAATCCCTCAGAGTCACACGCTCCATGGATCTAAACCTTGTCATCATAATGAACAAAACATGCTGGAGGGATAGGTTCCTGACCCAGAGACTCCCCATACTCTGGAATATACTGCCCATACGTGTCAAGCAGAGCATCTCCTTGGCCCTCTTCAAAAGGAACCTTGACGATTGGATGGGAGATAGGAAATTCACCCCGGGGATCACATCAGTCGCCCTGCTAGACAGGAGTCCAGAGAAGTAAATATTGAGGGAAAAAACATCCAGGGAATTGTTATGGCTAGGCTTGTATACCCCCTAGGGCCGATAGCCTAGTACTAGCCTATGAACCTATAAAGAGGGCACACATCTTACATTTCCCTTTTTCTGAAACAAAAACAAATGGCCTTGCATGGTAGAAGTTTGCAGTGTAGTTCATTAAAGTCTACAGATTATCAAAGAGATGGTACAGTGTATAATTTACTCATATTTTTCATCATTTTTGTTACTGTCTGTTTTTAAGACATGTTTCTGAACAGAAAGTCACATTTCCACTGGAAATGGGTAGAGTTATGTGCTGTTTGTTAAACTGTATGCTAATTAGATGTCCAGTTGTTTTGCTGTATGAACCTATTTTTCAAGGGCCTTTCTTCAATTTTCAATGTCAGTAGGTTGAGTGGTTTGGCTTTATTGGCCTGCATGAGTTCATAAAGACTTAAAAAGGATAAAAGTAAAGAGTCATGGATATTCAAAAACCATATAGCTGAAACACTTGATGTCCTTAAGAGGTCATTTGAGTATATCCCATGGACCTCTATTACAGGAGGTTTAAGGTATCACACAATGAAAACTCTAGCTTGGCTAGGTTTTTCTTGTAGTTTTTGTTTGGGTTAGGGTGCTCACTTGTAAATCTTCCACCTGGAAGGCTGCTTTTTAAGCTGTAGCTAGCCCCTGTTGTGTTCAAGTAATGTCCAGCAGTACTGGATAAGTGCCTTGGAGGTGTAATTTAAAAATGAGCATGGAATTTGTTAATGAAGAAGCAATCAACTAAAATAGTTGTGTGTGCTGTAACTGTCTGATTAATAAAGCACACTTCTTACATTTGTTGCCCAGGTGAAGCACATGAGTAAGTACCCGATAAGCACCTTTGGGTTGCTAAAAAGTAATTCCGGTGAATCTTAATGAAGAAGGAGATAGAGTGAATAAAAAAACTGTGTGGTATGTCGTCTAATAGCAGGCCAGTGAGTTATTGGCCAGATGTTTTATTTGTGTTTTACTTGTGTTGTCTGCCAAAAAGCTACATTTTATAATTTCTAAAGAAAAGCTGAACACCCTAAACAGAACTGTTGCTGTGACCTCTGTATTTATTCTTTTCTTACAAAAGGGTTTCTACACTGTCACATTTAAACAGAAGAATGTATTAGCTGTTTCTTCCTTTTTGTGGCATGTTTTTGTCAACTTCCTCTGTGTGCACCATGTTGAGTATGCAAAATGTTGCAATGCTTTTTTTCCCCAGTCTAGATTAGTCTATCTAACTTATTACCTAATTGCCAATTATATTTAAGATTGTGTTATAAGAAAAGCTTACACAGAAAAGGGTTCATAGGCATATCTTCTTTGCTTCCCCCTTGAGAGCATTGTTTATGCGGTCTTTATCAAATATTTTAATGGCAGCAGTTTTTTTTCTTATCATTCCTAAGTACATTTCTTACTTGTTAATTGTCTTTGCTATTATGTTCTGGGATGTCACTGAAAAAGGATTCCTGGACCACTTCACTTTCCTAGCAAACATAGGTTCATAGGTAGGTACTAGGCTATTAGCCCTAGGGCCTATATAAGCCTAGCCAAAAAGGTACCCTGGCTTTCGCCACCCAAGAAAATTATTTTCCTGTGCCCCTGTTAAAGAAAGAAAGTACATAAAATTGCTTTCTGAGTTGTGTTGTTATATAGTGTTCATCACATTTGAAAGAGCAGTTGAGGCTGGAATACAAGTAAACTTGATACTGCTAGCATTGTTACTGTGCAGTCTGGGACACAGTTGAAAAAGACCAGAAAAGAGGGAAATTCCAAGAAAACTGGCACCATTTGCTGACAGAAAAAGTCAGGGGGGGATCATCCCTATATCTGAAATAAGTTCATAGGTATATATAGTAGGCTAACAACCACTTGGGCCTTTATAAGCCTGGCTGTGTTTTCAAAAGCTCTGTAAAAGAAAATGCTTATTCAGGAGCATTTTAAAGATGACAAAAAAATACAAATTAGACACGCCTTGGAAAATGTGACTGGCACACTATTCAAATATTGTCCATTGTTGCATAGATCACCTCTCAGTAACCTGTAGGAGACAGAGTATAGAGATAGGGCTTTAAGGCAATCCATATAGAACAGTGTGTTTTAGGGTCTATATTATGTTGCCAAAACAGTGAATGCTGCTTCAGTGACACACAAACAGTGATCTACAACTTCTGCAAATGGCCAGAACATCGATTTTTTTTCCTAGGGAAAAAAAAGTCACTTGGCCATCGCCATGTAATTGCCTTTTTTCCCACTGTAGTACGATCTTGGAGTTGGTATATTTAGTTTGTGGGGGTGGGGGCACGGTAGGCGAAGCCCCCCACTTTGTAATGTTTGGTATGGTGTTTTGTGTGCGGTTGGCCTACCAGGTTTTTTTCCTAGGAAAAAATCGATGTTCTGGCCGTTCGCGGAAGTTGTAGATAACAGTTTGTGTTGCTGAAATGGCATTCACTGTTTTGCCATTTTGATGATGTAATATAAAACACTGTGTTTTATACTCTGGATTCTCCTGAAAGAAACCTTTGTGGGAGTGCCATCTGTCAGAAATACTTGGTCTAGGGAACTAAACCTCTTCTGTAACATCAATAGAATGGTTTGGAGGGGCAGTTATATTTGAGAGGATATTGCCAGTCTGTAACCAAATCGAATAGGTTAATTCGAGCACAAAAAGGGAAACTAGCTAGGCTTTAAATAGTCCACAAGGCAGATAGCCTACTCTAGTACTTATTTATGAATCTGTGAACCTGTATTCTGAAAGAAAGCAGTAATTCGGAGTCCTGCTATTTTAAGTAAATGGAAATAGCCTGAAGGACTGGCATGTTTAACACCATTATCATATTGCAGGAGGGAGAAAGCTTAGCAAAAAGGCAACCACATTAATTTGGCCACCTCCTTCAGGTATTTTTGGGAGGCAGTGTTTAAGAATAATGGTTATTTGGTGTTGCAAATTATTGATATATGAAATATGTTAAGATAACATTTTTTCTGTCTTTTATTTTCTGGTAATGGTCTTTTTTTCTTGCTACTAAAAGTATCAGCTTTTGATGTACTGTTGTTGTTTGATATACTTTTGTCCTGATTATTCCCGTTACTGTTGTAAAACCTTTCGTTAGGTGGCACAGAGTAGTTTCCTTTACATCTGTTACACACTTGTTTTTGTTTCAAGTCTCCAGTCATACTGCTGTAATCTTAAAGCCTCCATTTCACTATCCCATTGATTCCTCTGCTTATACCCACTAGACCTACTCTTTCCTCCTCCTGGACTGGTTCCAACACTGCCAGGGCACCCTCTGGACAGGTTGAGTCCTTTGATCCACTTGTCCCTAGCCCAGGTAGTCTACTGGAGGTGAGACTCTTGCTAAACAGGGGAAGAATCCATTGACTCCTTATTTCCCCTCTCCAAGGGAGAAGCAGTGCCAGCTCACAGACTGCTACTTATAGTTCAGTGACAGGAGGTAAGAAGCAGGCCAGATAGCTGTGCAAGCAGAACTTTCCATGCACCTGGAGCTCCTAACCCTTGAGGCAGCTGATTTGATAATTGCATACCATGGGGAAGCATATACGTCTTTGTGTGCATGCCAATCCCCCGGAAGGTATTTTATTAGGTAGAGCAGCATGCCCTATGTAGGCTTGGATTCTGCAGGTGCAACACCCAGTGCTTTTGATAGGCAGTTATCCAGTCGATGAGCCAGAGGTAAGTGCATCCTCCCAGAATGGGTGAGCTAGCAATGGCTGCTCATCCCCATCCTCCCAGCCCATTCCTTTCAACAACCATGTCACTAGTCAAAAACAGATTATCCGGGTCACAGTCAGGGCTTTATTTTTCTGTCACGTGTGGGGACAGGGTCTCTTAGCGTCTTTTCTGTTTAAATTTAAAAAACATAACAGTTGTCTCTTTCACTCTTGTCTTCTCTCTCTTATAATTCTTTTTTCACTGTAAGTAAGTTTTTAGTCCCTATTTTTGCTTTTTGTTATTATTTTCGCAACATTTCCTTGACCTTACCTTTAAAGCATATTCACTGCCTCTAACTTTGTATTTCTTTTACTGTTCTTTGCTGTGTTCTCGTCTACCTTCCCATATTCGGTTTATTCTTTAGGTATCACTGTAAGTACTTGAAACATTTGAGCTTTATCATAGTTGCCCAGTAGCTGTTGGTCATAACTGAGGGCAAAAGTACACAAAACTTCATAACTCATGTACCTGAGCTTATTTTTAGAAACAATTGAAAGAAAAAACATAAATCAATATATGTATATTTTTACAGATACAAACCTCATCTTAGATGGGGAAAGCAAAGCTACTCACAACCCTCTTGCTTTTTTCTCATGACAAGGTTGCCACACGTTGGATAAACAGTGATTACTTACAGACAGTGAAACACCTATCTCACTGTTTCTCCAGGAAGCTGCAAGCTCAGGGATGTTAAAGTTCAGTACAGTAGTTGGACTGCATTTATGTCAAGAGCGAGGAACTGCCCATGAGCAAAGTCCACCTTGAGATGTTATGCTGTGACACTTGAGTAACGGCGATCTGTGCAAATGTGGCATGAGGAAGTGACTATAAGCCTACTCTTCACATTATCACCTCTTTTCTCTTTTATTTCCATGTATCCAATTTCTTTCTTATTTGCATTCTTCAGCTGCTTTTCCATTTATATTCCTCTGGATCTTCTTCACCTTTCACTCTTGGTCTATGCTGATGACAGGATAATATATGCTCCAATACATCCCCTCATAGCAAACAATATCAGTCAGACTTTTTCCACCTGATGCACTGAGCACAATAAACTTCAAAGTAAACTTCTACTTACTTCATATAAAATAAGACTTGCTCTTTGGGGCAAAACAAAAGCTAAGCAAAGCTGCCTCCACAAATTTAAATCACCACAACAATGCCACTGTTGAAAACACTGTTTGTCTTTTCGGCTTTTCCCGGTAAGGGGTCACCACAATGGAACTTCGGTCTGCTATTAATTGGCAGTAGATTTTTATGGTGCCAAGTTGCCAGCCCGAAGCCCAGCCTTAAGCGAAGGTTAGCCCATTCACACATGTCTTTTGGAGGCCACTCGACCGCGGGGTGGACATGCAGACACCACACAGGAGGCACTCCCCACACACTAGCTGAGAATCGAACAGGAGAACCTCTTGCTGTGAGGCAACAAGCAACCGCTGTACCACCACGGCTTACATCCACTGTTGAAAACACTAACTTATTTAAATACCTGGGACACTGGCTAGATCCTTATCTCAGCTTCTCCCTTCATTTTGACCATGCAAGAATGAAAATAAACCCACTGCTTTTCTGGATTAACAGTCCCCCACTTCTCAGAATCCTTCAGAATTGCAATATGAGATTACATTGTACTATCCAGCTAGACTACAGCCTTCCCTTAATAGTATATGCCTCAAAATGAAATCACACTCTCATTCAAACCCTCACCAGTAAAATATATAATTCATCACACACTCGCCAAAATAAGAACACCATTAAAAGTGCAACAAAAAAGCAATTAGGATTCTTGTAAAACAAAAAGCAGACCACCTTCTCAGATCACAACTGTTCAGACTACTGCAAAACCAAATGTTTTCTCCCCTAGCTTCCAGACAAATATGAGACTCCCCAACCTGTAATCTTATAAACCTTGACCATTCTGCACTATTACAGATACCTCAAACTAAACTCCCACTGCACTAATCATTGTTTCACTGTACTAAATCCCAAAATCTGGGTATCCATACCAAATGCACTTAGACACGTCCTCTTAGTCCAAATTCCTTTCTTAGCTGAAAATGCACCTCTTGAAAACGGTAAAATGCCAATGCATTATCATAGATTACATAACCTAAACTCCCACTAACTTCCCTATTCCCAGTGCTTTAACCCTCTGCATAAAACTCTTGTTATACTAATGTACTGCTAAACTAGACTCTAAATCTGTATTTTAAGCAGTCTCATTTATCTGTATAATCCTCCATTAAAAGACATATTTACTTGTATATAACTGAATGTAACAATACAGTGCATATTTTATAGAACTGCTCACATGGCTCCATGACTCTTCAGAAACTGTATATATGTGTGTTTTTTTTCTATTAACTGTATATAATTTCTGTATATTTTCAACAATTGTGTGTTTATACTTTACTTCTTAAAATTAAATTCTGTAATTGTGAAATTTTTAATGCTTTCCCAGGCCAAGACTGAAATTGGTTTTGGTCATTTCTGACCAGTGTTCTACCAGGTCTACCTGTAATTATCAAAAACCCACTTCCTCAAACATGTAATCACCAGGACAACTTCGATGAACATTTAATTTCCCCAACTATTGGATCACTGGAGTTTTACTCCAGAAAAGTAACTATTTGGTCACCATGGTGAACTTTGCCCTTTTTTCCACTACAGTGCAATCTCATAGTTGGTATATTTAGTTGGGGTTTGGGGGACAAAGCCCCCTACTTGGTGGATTTGATTTGTTTTTTATGCGTTGGTGGCCAAGTGGTTAGTTTCCCAACGTAAAATTGCGGTGATCAGAGAGTTCAGGAAATTAAGTGTTCGGCAAAGTTGTCTTGTCCTTTTCATTTTTGGGTAAGTGGGTTTTTGATTAATCAAAGTAAATCCATATTCTATCTGATGCTGACATTCCATGTACTTTTCAGTATCGTAACTACCAATAGATCACTAATGATGTCAAAGCAAATAGATTTCATTAATGAGTTAGACCAGAAATACAGTACTATCTTACATGTCCCCTAAAGTGAGCATCTTATCGTGTGTGTGTGTGTGTTTTTTTTATATATATATATATATATATATATCTGTTTACATATGCTGCTGTCTGTTTTTTCTTTGTCATAGAGGAAGTCTTCTGTCTTCCGTTTCTTTGTTCTTACCCTCCTCATTTTCGTCTCACCATAACTCGCACTAGTTAAGTTAGTTAATGTGTTGAGTGTTCTCATTCTTTGTCTTTAAAGGTTCAAAATGTAATTATTAGGCAATTGATCTGTGATGATCTACCCTATCCCCAGAGTATAAACATTACCTAAGGACTTTGTAAACATGCCTATTTACCCCCACTATCCTTGGTCCATACACCCCCTTAAGGTTCCTCTTCCACGCCTTCTTGGTCCTCTGAATTGAAACCTGAGATAATGTTAGGTGCATTCCAAAAAATAGCTATAGTACTGATGTTTTACAGCCTTCAGTTCACTTACAGTTTGATTTTGCATCCATTCACTTTAACCCTGGCCCCTATTCCACTTTTAATTAAAATATCTCCTTTTGCTGCCTTTGCTAGCTTTTTTCCTATTCTGGAGGACTTGGGTAGCTTATCTTAGTGCTGGTGTAATAAATAAAATGGATTATACAGAGGCTTGTCTCAGGTTTTTTGAAAACTGGCTGAAACTTGATTCTTCTGGCCTTCATTTCTGTGAAATTCAGATATTCATCATACTGTTGTGATGAACCAGGAAATAGGTCAACTGGTGTAGTTAACCTGCTAATGGAGTAAGCATTTACATTTTCTGTTCACTTAATGAGAATTTATGAGAATGCAGGTAAGGGTTTTTCCCTCCGGCTGCTTTAAGTGTCATGATGTTGCTTCCTGCAAAGGCTTCTTGATATAATTTCATGAACAAGTGTCATTGTAAGACTTCATAGATTCGGTACAAATGCCCATGGAATTAGATGTGTACAAGACTGTTTGCAAGATAGGATACAAGTTGTAAAGTAGTACGTCTTCTGAATCCAAAAGAATACAAGAGATAAACTGAAGTCCTTGGGGCTTTGTAACGTTTATAACATTGTTTATCTGTTTTTGTATAGGGGATTATTAATATATTGATGTGTAAATGTGTCAGTGCAGTGTTTAGCACAGTTAGGGCACACCGTGGTGCAGTGAATGATGGTGTCACCTTGCAACAAGAGGTACCCCAGTTTGATTCTCTGCTGAGATGCCTTCTCTGCGGAGTCTGCATGTCCTCCCCGTGTTCCTGTGGGCTTTCTTGGGTGCTCTGGTTTCCTCCCACATTCCAAAGACATGCAGTAGGTGGATTGGATACTCTAAACTGGCCATAGGAGTGAGTATGCATTCAAGTGTATGATGTGCAAGAACAACCACAGCAGGGCTAGCCACCTGACAGTGTAAACCTTGGGTCTAGATGATTGTCACTGTTGAAGTAACACCTTGACCCCATGTGAGAAAAATGGGAAAAGGGTTGTAGATGGATGGATCTGATTCTCAAGCTCAGTTCCAAGCTAAGTTACCTTCAGTTAACAATCAAGTCTGTCCTCCATTGTCCACATGGATTTTCACCTGCTTTCCTGCCATGTCTCAAAAACATGTCGTCAGATAAAATGGAAAGTTTCTACATTGCCTGCCATTGTGCACATTGTGTGTGTGTGTGTGTGTGTGTGTGTGTGTGTGTGTGTGTGTGTGTGTGTGTGTGTGAGTGTGTGTGTGTGCACGCGCTCACATGTGCACATGCACAGGTATGCTGCTATGGGCTGGCATCTCATTTGGAATTATTTCCCTGCCTTTTGCCTATTGAGTACTAGGATAGGCTCCAGTTTCCTCACAAACATGAGCAGTATGAAACTCTACTGATGAATGAATGTATACCTAAACTCACTGTGAAAAAACATGTACAGTTGTCAGCAGTTTGGATGATTTCTTTACTTAATTATCTTGCCAAAGTAATCAGAGGCCTAGGGAAGCAGCATTTTAGTAGTACATGTTGTGTTTCATTAGGGCATAGTAATATCCACAATGCTAAGCTATTAGAAGTCACTCATTATGAAGACTTGGACATTGTACTTAGTACTACATTCTCATCTACCAAAAATGTTAGGTGTAAAGACAAGTAGCTTTCATGTTATGACTTCCTTACATATGGTTCTTTCAGGGAAAAAAAACAGAAGTACTGCTTCCTCTTTATAAACCATAGTACACCGTTTAACTGATAGCTCTAATTTGTAACCAGATGGTGTTCATTAGAATATAAAAATAGTGGTGTTTAGCTGGGTAAGTTAATGGTAAGAAAGATTTTCCCTACCAAAATAGACTTTTCTTTGTTCTGTTTTTTCTAAATAATTCTTTTGTCACAGCATGAAAAAGTAGTAGTAATGAGGAAACAGTGTTGGTACTTCTTGGTACTCTTTATCATATATCCATATGATATGCCTCCTTGGACATTTTGTGTGTGTGTGTGTGCGTGCGCATGTGTGTACATTTTTCATGTGATGGTAGTATCTCATTGGAATAGATCTGTGTATTAAACAAGTGGCATTTTTAAACAACTTAACCTAATGGGAGACCATACATTTGGCACTGAAGGCTTTGGCTGTTTCAAGGTTTAGAACCTACTAACTCCTTATAAGAAATCAATTAAACCTAAAGAAAAAATGGTATTATGGACCAAATATGTTCCTTCCTGTAAAGAAAAAAAAAAAAAAAAAGGAAGCAGCTTAGACCCATCATTGTGCTATCCTCCCCCCCTAATTACTAGTATTAGTCTTTCAGAACTAACTGATGTAATTACATCTAGGACCATGCAAAGCAACTCCCTCCCAAATGGTGGTATTGTTGCAGACTTCTTTAAGAGCTCCCCATTGAAGACGACTTAACTGAAATAGGTCATTCATACATATGAAGTAAAGGACCTACTGGGAAGTTCAAGGAACTTAAGAAGCACTTTAAATTAAAGCTATTAGATGTAACATTCCCTCAGGAAGCCATTCCATACGTGATATAATTGCTTCTGGTAAGATGTTCTTCATGTTTCACTGTTGCAGTCATCACATTTGGGCTATCTGCTTGCAGTAACCCTCAGTCGGCCTGATTATCAAAGTCTTGGGTCCTGCATCAGTTGCTGTCTCATCTTCCATGACATCAGGTAGTCAGGGGTATAAAGCATGCAGCTGACACCATTACATCAGTCTTTCTTGCTGTGCAATGCCCGAAGCAGAAGCAGTTCACAAGTGCCGGTTGGCCGACTCCTGAAATTTTCGTTTTTGAGTTTCAGAACTGAAGTCTTCAACTAAGTACCCCTATGGGGAAACTTTTTCTTGCTCTAAACCAATGTCAGTAAAAGTCAATAATTGTATTTCTTGTGGAAAGCAAATACCTCATAAAGATTTTCATTCGTACTGTATTCCTTGCCTAGGCCCTGACCACGATGTACCTTGCTGTTGGTTTTGTGCCAACAATTCCTACCCCCTCTGATAGAGATTCTAGGGCCCTGGATAGATGGGGTAAGAAGGTATACACCTCTGCAACCTTGGCCATCAGGGCCTTAAATTGCCAGTTTCATAAGTTAAAGCATCAGCAGCATATTATTGGATTGCTTAAACAGAAAATGATGTTGATTCCTGATTGTGCTGAAAATAAGGATTTACAGGATTTAATGCATTCTGCTGAACAGGTTGGAAAACATACTTTGCAATGTGGTTTTGATTCACTAGAGGCATCTTGCTGGGCTGCTGTCACCGGGTCTGTACTTAGGAGGTATGCTTGGCTTAAGGAGCAATCTTTGCCAGATCATGTTAAAACTAAATTGCTGGATGCTCCATTAAATCAGGACCGCCTGTTTGGCGACAGAGCAGAAGAAGTTCTTAAAAAGATGGAGGAAAAATTTAAATATATGCAAACTGTTAAAGATTTCTTACAAGTGCAGCCTCCTAGATTTAGTAGGCATTGGCCATCAAATAACTGGTCCTTTCCTGCCTCTTCCAGGTCTTCTCAGTTCAAACCCAGAACCAGCAGAACACCCAGGGTTCAGTCCCAGGGTATGCACAGGACTAAGCAGTGGGGGGCTCTCACTTCCAAATCAGGGAGTAGTAAGACTCCCCCCTATGGTAAGCTGTCTCAATGACTTAATTTTAAAACTTACAAGCACTTCTCAACTGACTGCTCCTATAGGGGGAAAGATTGCTCTGCAAGCAAAAAACTGGGAACTCATTACCCAGGACAAATGGGTTTTAAACATAGTTTCACAAGGATACAAATTTTACTTCCACATGTTACCAACCCCATTGGCCAGATCTACCCCCAAATCAGTGGGCAGAGGCTCAAAGGCAAGTACTCTCTCTCTTAAGATTAAAGGCTATTCAGACTGTACCAGAAGAGGAAAAGGGACAAGGTTTCTACTCGAGACTTTTCCTGGTACCCAGAAAAGACAACTCATGGCGTCCTGTCCTGGACCGGTCTATCCTAAACACCTTTTTGGTAATTCCAAAATTCAAGATGCTAACTCTTCACCAGTTGCTTCCCGTGATAGGCAAAGATGCCTGGTTGGAAACACTGGATTTAAAGGAAGCCTCCCTGCACATCCCAATCGGGGAATCTTGCAGAAAATATCTACGTTTCAAAGCAGGCTGCATGCACTACCATTTTTCTGCACTGCCCTTTGGCTTATCTACTGCGCCAAGGGTATTCACAAAGTGCCTAGCCCCAGTCATTGCATTTTGCAGGTAAAGAAATATTCAAATATACCCATACCTGGTTGATTGTCTAATTTAGGCAGAAAGCCAGGACATACTTCTGAATCATCTGGCATTTGTACAAAAGGTGTTAACTTGTCTGGGGTACACCATAAACGAAAAGAAATCACATCTGGTACCCTGTCAACAAATTATATTCCTGGGAGCAAGCTTGAACACAACTTCCCAGATGGTGTTCCTCATGCCAAAGAAGCAAATTCATTTGACAACTTACTTCAGACTAGTGGCCACAAAAACCCTGCTATCTGCAAGGCAAATACTGCAAGCTTTGGGGATCACGGCCTTCTGCATTCTACTAATTCCATATGCAAGACTGCATATGAGGAAACTACAATGGTATCTAAAAAGCCTATGGTGTCAACATTCTCAGGATCTAGAAGCAATAATTCCTATCATACCTTGCCTGCAGTTAGAATTCCTTTGGTGGGCAGAGGCCTGCCCCCAAAACAAGGGACTACTATTCACTCTACCCCCTGCCGCCCAAACCCTAACAACAGACGCATCAGACTATGCATGGGGGGGCACACCTGGCAGGGAAGTTAGCTGTACAGAATGCTCTGACAGCCTTCAAGGACTACATTCTTCCAGGACAATTAATGGTAAAGATGGACAACACCACTGTTATGTGGTACATAAACAATCAGGGGGTACCCATTTTTACCCCCTCCGCAGACTAGCCATGGCTCTGTGGAACACAGCCTTGAGCTACCAAGTGCATCTACAGGCTCAGTTCCTGCCAGGCAAACTAAATACACTGGCAGTCGAACTAAGCAGAAATCTCATGGACCCACACGAGTGGAAACTGGAACCAAAGACTTTCAACATGTTGATCAACAAATGGGGGAGCCCAGATATAGACCTGTTTGCTCCCCCCAGAACTACCAGTTGGACAAATTCTGCACAAGGACTCCTCACAAACAAGCTTGGAAAGTGGATGCTCTGTCCTTCAGCTGGAAAACTCTATCAGTTTATGCCTTTCCTCCTCTGCAAAGTACTACTAAAGATCAAACAGTGCAAACCAAGGATGATACTGATTGCACCAGACTGGCCCCGCCAACACTGGTACCCCCTCTTGCGCTGTGTATCACAGCTGGCTCCATGGCACCTGCTTTAGACCCCTAAGCTGCTGCCACAGCAGGAGAGCCAGATTCTGCACCCCCAGCTTCAAACCCTGAACCTGGCAGTCTGGCTAATTACCTAATCTCTCCATTACCATCCCTCAGTAAACAAGTGTTGGATGTCATTTTGAAGGCAAGGAGGCCTAGTACTAGAAAATCATATGCTGAAAAATGGAAAAGATTCTGTGCCTGGAACCAAACTCAAGGGATGGCCACAGCATTGCACAATTTACCTCAGATTTTTCAATACTTAACTGAGATGCTTCACAAGGGCCTTTCCTTTTCCTCCATCAAAATTCATGCCTCAGATATTTCAGCTCATTACAACACAGAACCACCCCTCTTTTCTCACCCACTGCTCAAGCAGTTCTTCAGAGGGGCCAAAAACTTAAGATCACCCAGGAGAGCCCCAGCTCCAGCCTGGGGCCTTAACTTTGTATTGGAAAAACTCACTCTTCCTCCTTTTGAGCCAGCTGCAACTACAGAGTTAAAATTCCTTTCTTAGAAAACAGCTTTTCTTTTAGCAGTCACTTCAGCAAGAAGGGTATCTGAATTACAGGCCCTTATGGCAGTGGAGCCTTTCATCATCTTTCATGCGGACAGGGTGTCCCTCAGGACCAATCCCACTTTCATGCCTAAGGTGGTATCCAGTGTGGCCCTTAATCAGTCCATTCATTTTACAACCTTCTTTTCTAATCCACAGAACAAAGGGGAATGGATACTGCACTTCTTAGATGTGCACAAACAACATAGATTTTACATGGACAGGACTAAACCTCAAAGGAAATCTGAAGAACTGCTGGTGACATTTGCTGCAGGGGCAGAGGGGAAGGCTATTTCAAAGCAAACCATTTCTAAATGGATAGGCCATTGCATTCATTTCTGCTGTAAGCACCATGGAAAATCTATCTCACAGGGGTTTAGACCCCATTCAACCAGGGCTGCATCTACCTCTACAGCCTTTCTTAGAACGAACCATCTCAGAACCATCCTAGAAGCTGCTACCTGGAGTTCTGTACATACTTTCACCAAGCATTACCATTTGCCAATTTTCTCTAAATCCAGAGCTGGATTTGCCACTGCAGTCTTACAGGGCCTTATAGCTGGTCCTAATGTTATCTAAATTCCTCCTCCCATCCTTAGCTTTGGGAATCTACCCAAATGTGATGACTGCAACTGTGAAACAAGAAGAACATAGTACAGTTGTGTACACTTACCATAAATGTAGATGTTCAAGTGTATTCACTGTTGCAATCCTGGTTACCCTTCCTCCAGCCCCCTGACTTCTTTTGGCTTTACCTCTATTCTTCTTTACTATACTTAAACGCTTTTTGGTGTATTTGCTTTTTTGTTGGAGGTATAACCTTGTATATATATATATATATATATATATATATATATATATATATATTTAATTACTTCCCATTAAGGGGGGCACCTGGCATGTGGGGCAAGAAAAACTGATGTAATGGTGTCGGCTGCATGCTTTATACCCTTGACTACCTGAAGAAGATGAGACAGCAACCAACGCAGGACCCATGACTTTGATAATCAGGCCGACTAAGGGCTACTGCAAGCTGATAACCCAAATGTGATGACTGCAACAGTGAACACACTCTAACATCTACATTTATGGTAAATGTACACAACTGTACTTTATATAGAATCCTTTACCCAAAGGTTATTCCACTGGTCAATACTGACCTAGTTTTAGTCCTCTTTCGTTAGCTTTTTAAAAGTCTCAGACCTCCTCCCACTTTTCTTTAGCAGATCCTTCATTGCACTTATATTGTCAGGTATCCAAATTAATATAAGTTGGGAATCCTGTTCCTCCTAATGCTTTTCATTTTCTGTTGTATGCCATTTTAACAGGTGATACTCGTCACTTTATGTACATATGCAGGTTTTACACTTCTTCGTCCTCTGTAGGTAACCTGCTGAAAGTTTTAACTCTGGGTACTGTGATTTTGTGGATGGCATACAGAGATGCATAGTAGTATTGCCGCAAACCAGTGCAAGCTGGCGTGATAGTTCCTTTTTTCTAAGAGATAGTTTGTGGGATGCCTTTATTCACAAGTGTTAATGCAGTCTGGTCTTGTCTTTGAAGCTGCCAGTCAGAGTAGGTGTTCACAGAGTTTTATTCACATATTCAAAAATGTCTGGTGGCTGCTATAAGCTATGACTTATCTGAATGTAGAGAATGTTTTTGGTACATTGTTTGGTTGCTAAAAGTTCATGCATTAGACAGTAAATCAGTTATATCAAAAGTAAGTCACAGACTTTGCTCCTGAATGAATATTTGGCTTTTTTCAGTTGTGTAGTTGTGAAAGAAACCTAAGCTTGAAGTTTAATTTTAGATATGTGTAATCTCCATTTACGAGGGTGAGGACAAATGATTTTATATGCTGTTTTTAATGGCATATGCCATTAGTATGTACGTGCTAACTTGTTAATCCCCTAGCAACTGTGAGATTTCACATCACTTGATTCCTGAGATTTTCCAGCCTGGTCAGTTTTTATGTGAACTATTTTAATAAAAATATACTTATGAAGTCTGGCTTAACCACATCTAAATTTTTCTAAAAATTTTTGCTAGCTATGACATTTTTAAAATGTGGCATAGTGACATGTACCATATTAGAAAAGAAAACAAACCATAATAACATTTATTTTGTTATTTTCATGCACTATAGATATACATTTTATTTTTTAACAATATTCAGTCACTAGAACATTTCATAAATTGCTCATTTCCTACCTTCCCTTAAATTTCATGCCTCATGAATATTATCCTGCACATATTGTTCCTATAAACTCCATTTATTTCTATGTAATTTGCTCCTTCCCTTTTTTTAAAGTTCCCAGCTCTGGTTCTTACAATATTCAGTACTTCGGTTCATAGGTGTGTACTAGGCTAACTGCCCTGGAGCCTATGTAAGCCTAGCCCCAAGTAGATTCCCTGGCATCATGCCACCCAAAGTTAGTTCCCATTGCCCCTGTCAAGAAAGGCCACTGACTTGATCCCTGAGATGAACTTCCTATTGCCAATCCACTCGTCAAGATTTTTCTTAGAGGGCCAGTGAAGTGCTCTGCTTGATGTGAATGGGAAGTCTGTTCCAGAATATGGGAAGTCTCTGGGTTAGGAACCTGTCCCTCCAGCATGTTATGTTTATTGTGGTAATGAGGTTTAGGTCCCTGGAGCGTGTGGCACAGAGGGATTGGGATTTCTTTAGGTGTAGCATATCTAGTTGCTCTGGGTCAGATATGGCTTTGTAGTTCAAGCAGAGATTGCCTCTATGCAGGCGATGAGACAATATATCTGGTGCTTTTTGAGTCTGTCCATATAGGGAATGTGTCTAAGGCCTAAGATCCTCTTAGTAAGGTATTTTTGTGACCTTTCCAGTTGTTGTAGCTATCTAGTAAGGTGCATACCAAATGAGGCATTGTATTCTATAACAGGTCTAATGAGGGACGAGTAGAGAGGGATTATGACCTCCTTCTTCCTATATGAGAAACCTTTTGTAATGAGATGTGCCACATTGAAGGACTTTCTGACTACAGTGGCAATGTAGTTATCAAAGGCGAGGTTGCTGTCAACCTATGTCCACAGGTCTCTTATCACGCCTTCAGTGTTTAGTGGGCCACCGCCTATGTGGTAGTTCATGGGCACTGAATTTTTCCCAAAGGGAATGACAATGCCCTTTTTGACATTGAGCTTAAGGAAATGGTTCTGGCACCAGTCATTGGTGCCAGTGAGGCCTTTTTGTAGAATGTCTCCATCAGTTGGAGAATCAGTAATGGATCCCAGTTTGCAGTCCTCTGCGAAATTGTTCGGCCAAAGTCCCATTGTGTTGGCTTGAACTTCAGAGAAGTAGCTGCCAAACAGGAGAGGACCTAGGACCATCTGTGTGGGACACCACTTTTAACTGGTTGTTAGTCAGATATGGAGTCCGCTACATTCACAGTGTGGGTTCTATCAGTGACATAGACTCACTAAACTAGGCATAAAACCCTATCTATTATTTCTGAGTGAGGGATGGTGTTGAAGGCCTTGGCAAGATCTAGGTAGGCTGTGTGAACTACCTTGCCATCATCCACTGCTCTGGTGACAGACTCAAAGAAGTCTATCAGGTTGAGCAGGCATGATCTACCTTTCACAAACCAAAACTGTGTGGGGTCCAGACTTTGGAGATTCCCTATGTCCTTATTTATAAGGTCCATGATGATGCACTCCATAGCCTTACATATTAGACTCGTCAGGCTAATGTGGCAGTAGTTAGTTGGTTTAAATTTTGATTTCAGATTTCAGTCGGTTTTAGGCAGCTAATAGTGTTAAATGTCCTAAGGCCTTACTATGTCCATGCAACTTCCCTTAGACCTATGTGCCATTATACATCCATCTCACTTTAAAAAGGAACTTAAGCAGCATCTGCTCAACTCCAAAACTTGTCCCTGCCATAACCTCTCCTAACCCCTACTTTCAAAGTTCATAACTCCTACCCATTCCTCCTAGACTGCTAAAAACAACCTACCAAATCTCTCAAAGTATAACACTAATACACTTTCTAATCACATGGTATTCTTCATCACTAAAGATTATTACATATACAAGGCCGTATGCTGGTATACTGTCCTAGTCTTAATCCCTTCTCTGCTCATCCTATGACATATATATATATATATATATATATATATATATATATATATATATATATATATAGCCCCTCTTTTTGCTTTATCCTTAGATATGGCTAGCAGAATTATTGATGTACTTGGACCTTGTTTTACTATTGCTACACAACTTTCTCATACTGTAGACTAAATGGGAATCTTTTTTCTGCAAAATGTTAAATGAATGTAACTAACTGTAAATCGTTTATCTCTGTAAAACGTATACTGAATGTAACTAAATTTATCTTGTATTCTCTGATAACATGTATATTAAATATAACTGGAGCTTTTCTCCTCGGGTCTACACTGAAAATGGATTTCTAACCCAGCTGGACTAACCCGGTTAACAAATGTCAATAAATAAATAAATAAAATTCAGATCCTATATTCCAATTCAAAAGAATCATTTCCTTAGTTAAAACCTTGTGCTCCTCTAATATTTCTGACAGAGTGCACTGTAGACATTTTCTCATTGCATTATCTAAAGGGTTCCCTATTGAAATGATGGTACTAGAAGAACTGAGTGCTAAAAAATAAGACTGAAAACATGGAGACGAATCTTGAAAATTGCTCTTTTCCTTAAAACAAGGTCTCACCCCCCCCCCAAACGTGTAACAACTCTGAAATTACAATACCTCAGAGAAAGGGGGATACTCTTTAAAATAGCATCTTGGGCTTAATATATGCAAGTCCATTCTTTCGGCCATTCAGTCTCTGCATTTTGGGGTTTGCTCTAGCAGGTCCCAGCATTTCAAGTGGTTACCTGTCACAAGACATGATGTTCATCATATTGATCACTGCTGCAGTAGCTTTGACTATGGGAATGACTCTTTTTATATGGGCTATATCCTGCCAAGAATATAATAAGCAGCAAACTTCCAAATCTTCAGGGTACCCAACCACATGCTCAAACTGTCAGGCAACTCAAGTTGAGCTGATTAATAGATGGGGTGCCAAGGCCTTCAGAGCTTTACTGCCACCAAAGAGTACACTCCTGTAGGACTTTTGAGGATCATATCTCAGCTTGGTGCTGTTCCTTTGCTAGATAGATACGTTCCCTTTTGGAGAAAAAACTTCCATTTTCTAATTATTGTATGTGTTTATCACTTTCCTCTTCAGGAATGTTAGTTTAAAGTTAGGAGTTTTGTGTTTGAATGGACTGTTACAAGACAGTGTCATACTTTTAAATGGGCATGCTGTTTTTTCCCGTCAGTTTAAAAGTTGTGTAAAGTAACTGAAAACCTTTTTTCTGCACAGAAACCGTTTATTTCACTTTTTGGGGGCCTGGCAGAGTGTTTGTGTGCTTTTTACTATGTTTTTTTTTTTTAAATAAAAAAGATTTTTAGTTTTTACCAGCATTTGTTACTTGCCTTCAATGGGAAAGAGGCACCATTTTCAGCTTGACCATGGAACAAACTACTGGTCCCATGGTCGGGCCTTCTTCCAGTCACAGAAAAAGTTAAGCAAACAGCCTTTGGCACCACAGAAGGTTAGCAGTTTGCTTCAGCCACAGGTGGGTGATTCTGCTTTGGCCATTTGTTGTACATCAGACCACTTTTCCGTACCCCGGATACCTCTGGTATTATACCTACAGACACTATGCATCACTAAGACTGAGAACCGGGACAAGGAGCAAAAACCAGGTGGAAACAAACTGTCAAACAATCCACTTTATTACAAAGTGCTTTTGTCCCTTACTTAACTTAGACATGGAATTTAATTTGAGTAAGATTGAGTAATGAGGTAGGATGGCTGTTTAAAGTTTAAAAATACAAAACACAGAGCACATGTGATGAATATTAAGCAAGTCACAACACTTTTGAATAATTTTATATAACCACAAAAAAACATAGGAAACAGTACTTCACCACAAATAGTGAATCCAATCCAGTAGAAAAAGAAGGATTTATTCTAAAATGCACTCAAATAGCATAAAATGCGTGATATATATCCACGTATGGTATAAAAGCAGATAAATTCTCTAGCGCCTCGGCACACTTGCCTTTAACAGAGTAACTCTAATAATAATTCCAAATTTGCTCAAAATGAAAATTTAAAAGTCTGAAACACCTAAGAAATCTGTTTCAAATATTAAAAGATCTCATTTATCATTCAGCCCTGGTGGTTGGCTGGCATTTAACCTAATTTGCCAGCATAACTATTTGTATTCTAAGAGATTTTCGATATCAGCACCTCTAGAGTTTGGAATTACTCTGTTAATAATGGTAAAAAATGTATTAAAATCTTTACAAACCACTGAGTGTCTGTATAAAGAATTTGTGGTTTCCCTATTTTAATGTCTCTTATGTGTTCACAAATTCTGTCTTTTAATTTTTTCTTAGTCTTACCAGTATAAAATGATGTACAGGAGACACAGGTGGCTAAATACACTAACCACTGAGTGTCACTGTTGACATGACCAGGACAACTAATAGTTCTATGGTAACAGTTACACTGACATAAGATCCATAGTTAATGAATTTTCAAGTTTTGCATCTCTCTTATTTTGCCATCTTAGACCTATAATGATCATAGTGCTTTGTGGCTTCAGTCTCCACCAATTATTTTAGAGTCTTACCCGTACTAAAAACCGAATGAGGTGTTTCGCCTAACCTTCTCTTCATTTCTTGGCTAAAAATCAAGTTCCAGTTGGACATCAACATTCTTTGGATCTTAAAGGCATCGCTATTGTAGGGAATTACCATTGCTCCAGTTTTGAACATGTCCAGTTTTCTAAGGGTGTCAGCATTAAATTTATCTTTTGGGTGAGTTCCCAAAATGGGTGAATGCTTTTCCTTCCTTCTTTGAAAAATTAACCCTTTTAATTTTTCAAGGCGGATTTGTGGATAACCTCTTTTTTGAACATTTCAATTAACTTCTTCACCTCACCATCATGTATAGTGTCATCCATAATCATAAAAGTCATACTAACTGACCTTTAACAATTCTTTTCATTTGAAAATGCTGGCAACAACTAGTAAAGCATAAATAATCATACAAAAATCTTTCTGTTTTGAAGATGGTGCAACAGTATCTCATCAGTGAGTTTGTAAAGGATGACATCTAAAAATGTATCCTTTTTGCATGTAAACCTTAAAAATTCAGTGGAGTTCTCGCAATGATAACAAAGTCATCCACGTGTATCTCACTCCCATGCCATAAAGTAAGGATGTCATCCAGAAATCTAAAATAGGCCTGGATATACTTGTAAAAAGAGGAGTCAAACACAACTTCTTTTTCCAATGCTGCCGGAATGATGTTAGCAAAAACTTGATTAG
>NC_056740.1:239017007-239064507 GCF_019279795.1 Protopterus annectens | reverse complement strand
TCCCCTCATCCATGGCTTTAGTGACTGTCTGTAAAAGGTTGACCACATTTAACAGACATGACCTCCCATTGATGAAGCTAAACTTTGTGGGATCAAGTGTTTGGAAATTGCCAATGTCCTTCTTAATGAGGTCCATGATAATCCATTCCATGGCCTTGCAGATCAAGCTAGTTAGGCTGATGGGTCTATAATTTCCCAGATCGGTGGACACTCCACCTTTGTGTAAAGAGATGACAGTGGCTGTCCCCCACCCAGCTGGGACAAAACCAGTACTCAGGCTTTGGTTGAATAGGGTGCCTAATAGTGCTGCAAGTTCCTGCCTGAGTTCATGTAGGATGCACTCTGGTACGATATCAGGTCCCATGGAGGCTGTATTTTTTGCCTTTGAGAGAGCAATGATGACCTGATCCTTATGATTGCCTCTAGTAGATGTGGCCAGTTTGGGCTAAGTTTGCTTTGGAGGATTTCACTAGTGTTCTTATTTGCTTGTTTAGGCTAAGGAGAGATTGCTTCCAGTTGGGCACCTGCTCCTTCTTGGTCCTGGACAGCAATTTTTTTTTCTTTTGTTATAGAGTTTGTTTATTGCAGATGTCCGCCAAACAGGTTTACTCTTCCTTGCAGAGGATGATTTAGTCCTGTCAGGTATTCCTGATTCCATGCATCTATATAAATGTTCGTATAGTAATTTGGTATAGTTTTGGATACTGGTGCCAGTTCTTAGAGAAGGGGAGGGGGCTGTGAAGCTGTTTATACCATCCCTAAGGAGGCTGTAATCAGCTTTGTGGAAGTTTTTTTGTTTAATCCTAGCTAGAGGGGGGTTGGGGGAGATGGTGACTTTGAATGTGACCACTTTATGGTCGGATTTTACAAGGGAGGATGATACTGCATGGATTCTGCAGTGGTTACTCATGTTGGTTAATACCAAGTCCAAGATATTTTCACTTCTTGTGGGGGTATCGACAAGCTGTTCCAAAGCATTTGAATTGACAAAATCGAGGAATCTCTGGGCATTTGTGTTCTGGCATGAGTAGTTCTTTCAGTTTATGTTTGGGTAGTTAAAGTCACCCAGGATCAGGGTAAAGGGTTGAATCTTGATAGAGTTGAAGAGGTCTAGATAGGCAGTTTGGGGATCTTGAGTCAGATTTGGGGTCCGGTAGCTAGCTATGATTTGTATAGGAGCCTTGTCAATGGTTAACTGCACCTGGAGTGTCTCCTGTACGGCATACTGTTTGACCAGCATGGAGGTGTGTATGTTTTTAATATATATTGAAACTCCACCTCCTTTGGCTTTACTACCCTCAGTTTGGGGTCTGAATGTATGATGGGATGAGTAACGAGGTATGGCTGGGGTGCTGTTTTCAGCTTTGAACTAGGTATCTGTGACTGTGCAGATGTCAACATTTTCCAGTGTTAAGAATGATTGCAATGAGTGCAGTTTCATGTTTAAACTCCTAACATTTAGCAGTATGACTTTTAATTTGGGTTTTGTTGAAATTATGTTAGTAGTTTTAACCTCATCACTTTTTCTAAAAAAGACAATATGGGAGAGGCAAGTGCCTTTGCCAGAAGCCTAAGTGAGAGAGGTTCAGGCCATCTCTGGCAACGCATCATGGTCTGTCGATCATATCTTCCCAGGCTGTCAGATACTGGATCCCCCTGGAATGACACCAGAAACTAAGCCAATTGTTAAAGTCAGTAATTTTTTGTTTGTATTGAGGCATCATGCTGGTTAAGGCTAGGGACATACCTGCCTGGGACACATATTCAGCAAGTTCAATCATGTGTCTCTTCATATAGTCCAGGGAGGTACATCTCAAGTCATTCACACCAACATGGATTATGAGTCATAACAGTACCTGTTGTTGAGAGACTTGAGAGTGTGTGTGATATGGCTCATTCTGGGCCCTGACAGACAACTAACTGACTTTCTCCTTATCCAGCCTGGTGGGAGGCACATATGTGTGTCTCACAATGGGGTCTCCTAATGCTAATAATGTTGGGTTTATTTATTACTCCTAGCATTATGCTTTTAGGGCTTAGCTTCCCTCTCTCTGTTGGCAGGAAAACGCTGTAGGGATTGGTGCCTAAACTTGTCTTTTGGCCTGCTCAGCTCAAACTGTCTGAGAGTTTGGGCATGCAGAAGGAGGTTTTGGCAGCTGGCTGGCTGTTATATCCTTGGCAGAATATAACCCATATAGCTAAAGCTACTGCAGCAGTGATCATTCAATCATCTACTGGTATGATAATTTTAATTACACAACTGTACTTTCCAAGTTACCTCTTTGTTTCCCAACACAGCTCCAGCATTTGCCATCTACCTAAGGAAAAAAATCTCTGTAGTCTGTTTGGGTTATAAAAATAACAATGCAAACTCTTTCATGCAAAAATTACCAAGAATATATAGACAGGGATGTCATGCACCATACAGTCCCTTTTACAATGGTTATTGTTTTATTATCCTCACATAAACTGGTTTTGTACTGATCAATAAATTATTAGAATTTAGTTTTTGCTACTGAAATTACTGCAGTTATACATGTATAGCTTAATATTTCCATAGCCATTTTAGACAGATCCCTGCTATCAGGTCTGTACCAATGAGACCTTCATTTTGGTGTGAAGATGTTCTTTTGGTTTTCTTTCATTTTTACAATATTAACAAATGGATATTTATGCATATTTGCATAATTAAGTAAACAACTGCAAATGTCTACAAAGATATACAGTTTAGGTACCAAGCACCGGTAGGAAAGATTTCCAAGATTATTTGAGCTCTCATTTGATACAGTAATGTACAAAATAAACTTACTGTGGGTCAAGCTGTTAGCAAAAATCATTTTCTATACGCTTTGCACAAACCATATGCTTTGATAAAGATTTTAACCTCAATATCTGTTATAATAGTTCCTCGGGGGGTACAAACATTGGTTCTAAACAGTTTGGTTACATTGGCTAATGTTGATATGACTCCATGACCCCACATAAAAATGGCATAAAGGTGGGCTGATGATGATAACATTTTATAATACATTTTTATATCTCTGTAATCCTTTCTTAGTGGATTCATCTGTTGATAATTTAAAGTCTTTCCTTGATCAACTGTCATTCCCTGCTTCTTCCCAGAATGTGTTTCAGTTTAGTAGCCCTTATTAAATGTTAAGAAATAATTAAAGTGATTAGCTTACAGAAAAAGTAAAGCACCTTGTCCAGATGTGTATTGGGCAGAGTTTTGTAAGTTTTTAGTGATAAAATGAGTAAAGTCTTTTTTGGGTTCTTAAATTATTTTTGGTTTCTAGGTATTTTGACCTTCCTTTAAGTAAATCTAAATCTGTTATGTTGCTAAACTTAAACAGAGGTTCGACTAATCCTAGCAGTTTTATACCCATTGCATCAATCAGTGTGGATATGGGAATGTATTCAGTAGACCAAGAAATACCATGCGATTTATTATTTCTCCTACCAGTCTGGCTTTTTTAAAAACATACAACTATACAACAAAATCTTAAACAATGATTCTTTGCTTCTTGCTAATCATCTGCAGAAGTGCCCATTTTTTTATGTTTACTACAGAGCCCCCCCCCCCCTCCAAGAGTTTTGGTTGTATATATATTGTTTTTAATCTGTTCCAAGCTGCTGTCAAATTCAGCTGTATTATTTCTAACATTAATGTCATTAATGTTTTATATTCTAACCCATCTACTTTTATTTGTATAGTCATTTTATTTTATTTGGCATGTGTTTACTAGGAAACTCCAACTAGGCATACATCCCATTTTCACTGGAGCCTGGGGAGAAAAGCTCCACAGACATACTTCAGTTAATAAACAACATAATATTAACATGTTAAGTGCAGTATAAAATAACAGTAGACTTGTACAATAGATAATTGTTAGGGAAAAACTTACAGATACAATTTGGAATCTGTTTAGAAGATAAATACAGTTAAACCAGTGGAATAGTCATTGAAATATTGAACACCAGTAATGAGATATTGAACCCCAAAAATATGATACCATCAGATGATACACATGTAAAAGATAAGGTGTGTGAAACGAGACGGGTTATTACATATGGGAGATGAGAAAAATAGGAGAAGTGATTTGGAGATTTGGATAATTAGAGAAAGGAGAGACAAAAAGGCAAGGGAGGAAAAGGGAAAAAAGGGTTAGTGTCAGTCTGGTGTGAGACATGTACATAGCCAGGAGTTGAGATGAATTTTCTTTAACAATTGTTTGAATATGTGACTACAAAGCATTGCTCTAGTATCTCTGAGAATACTGTTCCAGAATTTGGTCACTGAGTAATACTTTAGGGCATGATTTTTTGGTTTATAAATTTCAGTGTGGTGTTTCTCAGATGAACAAAGAGGGTAATTTAGGAGGCAATGGTTAAGAATTGTGCTAGTTGCTGGACAGGATGATGACTTGTATACCATGTTACGAACTAGGAGGAGTTGAGTAAATCTGAGGTAGTGAGGTAACTTAAGCACATTGATGGGAGCTGTGTGTCTGACTGGCTGCAAATCTAGCTACTTTGTTGTCGCAGAGCTCAACTTTTGATGTTAGATAGATGTGGATATTGGTGACAGTGGGTGAAGCATATAGTAGACAGGAGGCATGCATTCGTGTGAATAACTGTAGAGGTGCTGGTAGGCAATCTTTTTGATCTGTATATGAATGTCAGATTTCAGTAGTTCATCTATTGTGATGCCAAGTAACTTAGTGCATGGTACAATTTCTCTTTCAGAGTTGTTGAGAGAGGACATTTTAAAAGTTTTTTGTGTGTTTGAGATTTGGGGAGAAATAAGAGTATTTTTCTTTTTTTTTATTTAGGAAAAGGTTGATTGTAAATGGGCCAATTTTCAATTGAGTTAAAAGCCTGTTGAGTGATGGTTTGTAAATGGGAAGGACTATCAAATGAACAGATGACAATGGAAACATCTGCATATTGGATAAGTGTAATTTATTGGGAAAATATGTATAGAATGTTTATAAATATGTTAAAAAGAAAAGGGTCAAGTATGGATCTTATGGAATGCTTGTATTAACTGTTAAACTATTAGTAGCTTCTTTTTCAGACATGTCATATCCAAAAATGAAATGTGAGGCAGATTTCCATTATGTCCATATAGGTTCATAGGTAGGTACTAGGCTATCGGCCCTAGGGCCCATACAAGCCTAGCCAAAAAATGTACCCTGGCTTTCGCCACCCAAGAAAATTATTTTCCTGTGCCCCTGTCGAGCAGAGCCACAGAAGTGATCCCCAGGGTGAATTTCCCATTTCCCATCCAATCATTAAAATTTTTCTTGAAGAGTACTAATGAGGAGCTCTGTTTGACATAGATAGGTAGTCTGTTCCAGAGTATGGGAAGTCTCTGGGACAGGAATCTATCCCTCCAGCATGTTCTGTTTATTGTGGAGACAAGGTTTAGGTCCCTAGTGCGTGTAGCTCAGAGGGATTGGGATTTCTTTAAGTGGAGCATGTCCAACAGCTCTGGGTTTGACATAGCTTTGTATGTTGGGCAGAGATCGCCCCTGAGTAGGCGATATGCGATGGGGTAAAGCTGTAGTTTTTTGAGACGGTCTGCATAGGGCATCTGTTTGAGGCCAGTAATCCTTTTTGTGAGGTATTTCTGTGGTCTTTCCAGTTGTTGTAGATGTCTTGTGAGGTACATACCAAAAGGGGCATTGTACTCTATAATGGGTCTAATGAGTGATGAGTAGAGGGGAACAATGACCTCTTTTTTTCTGGATGAGAATCCTTTTGTGATGAGATGAGCCACGTAGAAGGATTTCCTGACCACTGTGGCGATGTGATTATCAAAGGAGAGACTACTGTCCACCTGTGTCCCAAAGTCTCTTATCACATTTTCAGCATTAAGTAGACTACCAGCTATGTGGTAGTTCATGGGTACAGAGTTTTTACCAAAGGGGATGACAATACACTTTTTGGCATTGAGCTTCAGGCCATGGCTTTGACACCAGGTATCTGTCTCAGTGAGGCCCTTTTGTAGTTTGTCCACATCGTTAGGAGTTTCGATTATGGCTCCTAGTTTGCAGTCATCTGCAAACTTTGTTAGCCAAAGACCTTCTGTGTTGGCCTGCACTTCAGAGAAGTAGATACCAAACAGGAGAGGACCCAGGACTGAACCCTGTGGTACTCCACTTGTCACTGGTCTGATATCGGATTTGGAATCCGCTACTTTCACAGTGTGGATTCTGTCCGTGAGCCAGTTGGAAACCCATCTTGTGACATAGGGGTTTATACCTAGTTTAGTGAGCTTATCTATAATTCCAGAGTGGTGGATGGTGTCGAAAGCCTTGGCGAGATCTAGATAAGCTGTGTGAACCATTTTACCCTCATCTATGGCTTTGGTGACTGCTTCAAAGAAGTCAATCAGGTTTAGGAGACATGATCTGCCTTTTACAAATCCAAACTGGGTAGGGTCCAGAGTTTGGAGATTACCAATGTCTTTGTTTATGAGTTCCACAATGATACGTTCCATGGCCTTGCAGACCAGGCTCGTCAGGCTAATGGAGCGGTAGTTCCCAGGGTCCGTCGTGGCTCCCTCTTTGTGGAGTGGGATAACCGTCGCGGTGCGCCATTCATTGGGTACAAAGCCTGAGGTGAGACTATGTTGAACATGGTACTTAGGTAGGGTGCCAGTTCATTCTGTAGTTCATGTAGAATGCAGCCTGGGATATTGTCAGGTCCCATGGATGCTGTGTTCTTGGATTTGGAGAGTGTTTTTTTTACCTGTGCAGCCGTGATTATAGGAACTTTGCATTCTTCCGGTATAGAGAGGGGCCCTCTAGGGTGTGAGAGGGTGTAAAGTTAGCAATGAACCTATCTGCTAGGATGTTGGCAATATCAGTTGGTTCTGTATATTTAGTGCCATTGTGCTGTAACTCAGAGCAGATCTGAGTGTTCCCATTTAGATTCTTGACATAGCTATAGAATGCTTTGTGGTTGTCTTTAGAGTCAGTGGCAATTTTGTTTTTGTAACTAGCTTTGGAGGATTTTATGAGGGATCTCAGCTTCTTACTGAGGTTGACCAGAAAGTTCCTCCAGTCATAGGATTTTACTCTTTTTTGCAACAGTTTCTTTCTTCTGTTGTAGAGTTTGTTTATGGCAGAGGACCACAAGATTGACTTCCTTTTTTTGGAGGATAACATCTTGGTTCTATTAGGAATAGCATGATCCATGCACTCGTGTAAGTGCATTTGTGTAGGATTCCACAGTCATACCTCTATTGTCCATCTGCATGAGTGTCATGAAGTTTGCCACTTCTGTCTTAAGAAGTGTGAAGTTGGCTTTGGAGAAGTTTTTTATGATGGTTTCCCTAATTGGGGGTGGGGCTGGGATGTGAATGTCTAGGCTGATTAGCTTGTGGTCAGATCTGACCAACAAGGAATTGACATCTGGTGTGGATCACCAGTTTCCCATGTTGGTAATGACCAGATCTAGGATATTGCTGCCCCTGGTGGGGGTGTCAATAAGTTGATCCAAGGCGTTGGAATTTATGAATTCTAGAGAACGTTGAGCAAAAGAGTTGGTACATGAGTAGTTTTCCCAGTTAATGGTGGGGTAGTTGAAATCGCCCATTATTAGTGTGTTGGGTTGTACCCTAATACTTTCCAGTGTATCAAGAAATGAGTGTGAATCCTGGGGCATGGTGGTGGGTCTGTAGCAAGCTACAATTTGGATTGCAATCGTGCCCAGAGTTAGTTGCACTTGGATAATCTCAGATGCATTATGCTGTGCAACTAGCCTGGAGGTGTGGATATCCTTAATGGATATGGACATGCCTCTGCCTTTAATGCTTCTTTCTGGGTTAGGTGGCCAAAAGGTGTGGTATGAATTGAAGCCTGGTAATGCAGGGGTGCTCTCTGGAGCTTTTTACCAGGTCTCTGTCACTGCACATATGTCAATGTTCTCCATTTTAAGGAGTGCCTCAAGTGAGTGCATTTTGAGGTTTAGACTTCTAGCATTGAGTAGCATTACCCTCAGATTCTGCTTGCTTGTACCTGTTACGGTGGTGAATTTGTCATTTGAACCTTGCCTAAAAATGGCACTATAGGGGTGGCAAGAGCCTTAGCCAGTATCCGGAATCCTAAGGGCGACAGGTGCAGGCCATCTCTGGCAAAGCATCGTGGACTGTCATCATGTCATCCCAGGCAGACAAATACTGGATCCCCTTAGAATGACACCAGAAGCTTAGCAATTGTTGAAGGTAATAATTTTGTCCTTGTACCGTGGTACCATTCTGGGTGATGGCAGGATGCTACTCAGGGTTAAGGTCATACCTGCCTGGGATACAAGATCGGAGAGCTCCTCCATGTCTCTTTTCATTAATATGTGTAGTGACCTTATATTATGACATCAAAAGGATATGTATGTTACTTTCCTCTGATCAAGGGTATTCAACTTCTTTTCAAACATATGCAGATGACATTTGTTTAAACATTCATTCTCCACTTTCTGGTTTTCTAAGGATTCTGCACACTTTCTGCCTTCTTTAAACTTTCTGTCAGCATAATCTCTCTAAATTGATATTTTGTTCTTATACTTTTTTCAGTTTGTATATGATCCCAATGCTTTTCTGTCTGATTTTATGTACTCCATCAGTGCTAAATTATTTAGGTGTCATCACCTCTCAGGATATTTTTGTTTTATTTTTTTACTATTGTTTTGAAGAGTTGACAGAAAAAAAAGCTTTAATCCAGTGGCTTGATCTGAAATATGTCTACTGTCTGCAGTTTCTGTTATTAAAATAAATATTTTTTTCTCTGTTTTTAGCAATAACTATTCATGCCAATGCATATTCAGAAATATATCGAGTAGTAATAAATCCTTCAGAGTATGTTTTTACCTGAGTGGGCAATAGTATTGAAGTCTTTGGCCAGGTCTAGATAGGTGTTGTGCACTGTCTTCTCCTTGTCCATGGCTTTGGTGGCTGTCTCAAAGAGGTCAACTAAGTTTAACAGGCATGACCTTCCATTGATGAAACCAAACTGTGTGAGATTGATGAGATTTGGGTTTGGCATAATGTCCTTGATAATGAGGTCCATGTTAATCCATTCCCATGCCTTTGCAGATCAGGCTAGTTATGATATACTATCTATATTTTTTCCTATCAGCCGGCCTGCTCCAAAGGATGACAGTGAGGATGACAGTGGCTCCTGCACAAATGGGCTGGGGCTGTGTAGGGCTGCTGGTTGACTAGGGTGCTGGTGTGTGATGGTGCTTCATGGAGATGGCCTGAGATGCAGCCTGAGATGCTATGGGGTCCCATGGATGCTGTATTTTTTGCCTTTGAGAGGGTGGTGATGACTTGCTCCGTATAGATGAGGGGAGACACAGTGCTGAAAGGTTCAAAATAGCAAGGCCTCAGTTTTTGGTCTCTCTGCTTCCCCAAGTGATTTTCATAGCTACCCCAGTTCAGAATGTCGTTTCTGTGCTTTTCAAGCACCTCAGGCAGTATATTTGAGTGTTAAATTGGGATGCAGTATTTTCAGTCTGTAGTTTTTCCGTTTGGTTTGGCAACTGCCTCCAAGGCTTTCAACTAATTGGAAAGATGCTATAGGTCTCCTTAGGTAGGGGTAAGGGGTATCTATCTGTCTGGTCATCAGAGTTGAACTCTGTGTCTGCAGTTGCACAGGATTACATCGTTTTGCCTTAATTCTCTTAATTTGATGGATGTAATGTGGAAGTAGAAGTTTGTTTTGTGTTTTTTTTCTTGTTTCTCTTGTTCTGCTTTGATTCAGGAAAAGGATTTTTATTTCTTTGGGGGGAAGGGGCTTTCAACTCAGTAGAAAGTCCTCTCAGTCTCCAGCAGCAGATCAGATTAGTTCATTTCATGTGCACAAAAGAATTTCAGTATTTCTTGAAGATTGAGACTGTCAGGGGATTCTTTGAGTTGGGAAGTAGCCTTTGACATGTTATTTACAGAGGAACAGGATGTGATGAATTTTTTGCTTTTTATTTTAATTTTGTTATTGTTTTTTGTTAGTCTGCCAAGACAAGACCTGTGAAATAGTGAGGTGAGACTTGTGGTGGAGTGTCCTTCTGTCCTTCCATCACATCTTACTTGGTCCATGACTTCTTATCACATCACATCTTACTTCACTTCAGTATGAAAAAGATGATGTTTTGTGGGTGTCCTTGCCATAAGAGCTTTTATTTTTTTAAAATTTTTCATTAAATTTCAAAAATCTATTTGTAAATATTTTATGGTATAATGGTACAAAAAAATGGTGGAGGTAGTATGGTGTTAATAGCCTTCCTAGCCTTATACAAGCACAGCTTAATGGTTTAATATTAACTTTAAAGGTTATTAGGACATTTAACTTATTGTTCACCTTGAACCTTTTCACCTTAAACCTGTGTCTGTAATTCATCAAAAGGTATTCATTCAGTCTATGTATTCTGGATGATGGCTGTGTGCTGTGTGTCTGTTGGGCTGTGGCTTGGTTCTTGACCTTTCTCCCTTGACCTTAAGTATGCAGTACAAGTAGTTAGTATGTAGTTGAGTAATGTTGGAGTGAATTAAATTCTTCTGTGTCATACATGGCAGTTGGAGCTAGCTGTGATCGCTGCTCTGTTTCTTGTGTCATGCATGTTTAGTGTCCTGTCTAGATGTTTTGGACCAGATTCAGATGTTTTGGAAATGGATGTATGATGCTGTCATGTTTCCTTGGATAGGATACCTACATATTGCAGTTTTCAAATTTCAAAAACAGTGCGGCACAGTACATTGTCACCTCACAGCAAGAGGTTCTCCGGTTCGATTCTCGGCTGGGGTGCCTTCTGTGTGGAGTTTGCATGTTCTCCCTGTGTTCACGTGGGTTTCCTCCAGGTACTCCGGTTTCCTCCCACATTCCAAAGACATGCATCTGGAGCATTTCTCCCCAGGCCTCCACTAAAAACAGGCTCTGTGGAACCTAGTCGGACATTCCCGGTCAACAAATGTTAAATAAATAAAAATATAAAGTCAATCAAAAAGAAGAGCCAAGGTAGTCCTGATGATGGAGTTGGCCATTGTTCTACAGTGTCTCCAAGTTCTCCTAAACTTAGTGTTATGAAATGCTGAGGAAAAAAATGTAAAGCCTATTTGTTGAAATATATCTCCATAGTTGCTTGACTTTAAATTTCTAAATATATCTCTGTATATACTTTTTTGCTCTTATTTGATGTGATACTTATTTACTTTAGTACTATGATAGAGTGCAAACAAAAACTTATCAAATTATATACCTTTTTTATTTTTTATATATTATACTATCGTAAGTAGTAATATATTGAGGTGGTTCATGTCATCATTGTTTATTATTTATTTATTTTGTTCATATTGTCCTAGTTCTGTTTTATACAATTGAAATGTTTTACAAAAAAAATAAATAAATCCTAGGTGACTTGAATATTGACTGGCAGTCTATTATCAGCGATATTCCCAACAATGCTATAAACTTTTACAACTTTACCAAGCTTATCGTAACTCCTACAATACAACCCCCCCCCACCCAAAAAACAAAACAATAACAATCTGCTCTGCAATTGACTGGATCCTAACTCACCAAATACTATCATCTGTATTGGCTCTCTTCAAAATATGCTAAGTAATCACATTCCCACCTTTATCATTAGAGATCTAGCAAATATACATAGGGAGTATTGATATAACCAGATGCAGAATGGAGCATTTCTCCCCAAGCCTCAGCTAAAAATTGGCTTTGTTTAAAGTCGGACTTTCTCGGTAGATAAATGTTAAATAAATAAATAAAAATAAATAAATAGAATCTTTCATCCTTTAATCTAGAAATTGTTATAACTAACCTTAAACTTTTCAGCTGGAGTCTACTAAGCCTCATCCCACTACATGAAGCAGTATCACTTTTCAGTACTGCTTTCCTTAATGCCCTAAATATCTTCCATACTGTAATCTATACAAAAAGAAGTAAAACTAACCCAGCCCTGTGGTTCACCAGACAAACTCAATAGTTCAAGAATCAGAGACAAAACCTGGAAGGCATTGCTAAAAACAAATCCATCTTCAACTACCAAGCTTTTAGATACCTTAGTAATACCGCAAAGTATAGGATAAAATAAGACAAAAAAATGCACAAACCTCGACAGAAAATCAAAATAATTGTAAACTCTTAATGTCTTGAGTTAACAACCTCATGGACCCAGGCTGCAGCAGTCAGTCTACCCCATTCAGCCTTACACAAAATGCATCTTTTGAAACATTATTTAACTCTCATTTTTCTCAAACAATTGGAGCTCTCTATAAAGACACTAGTCCTCTTATATTTAGCACCCACCAGCCATAACATAATCTTCACCTTTTCCCCAGTACAATCACTATCAGAAACTTCTCCATAAACTGAAATCAAACACCCTTGCTCCAGATGACCTACCTGCAGAATATATCAAACTAGCCACCAATATCCTCATATTCATTTTCTTGAACCTCTCTAAAATAAATTCCAACTTTGTAATAAAAATCTTAACATTATAACGTTTCACAAAGGTGGAACCTGTATAGAACTACCCAATTTTAGATCTATTGCCATGCTGTCCCCCTTGCTAAAGTCTTTGAAAAATGCATACAAACACACCTTCTCAAACACATCACAACTCATAAACATCACCCTCACAGCATAGTTTCCATCCACCTTATGGTACCACCACTGCCTTTCTGAATCTCACCTTTACCATTAACCATAATAGAAACTTGGGTAACTCAGTATCTGTTTTTTCGTGATCTCTCAAAAGCATTCAGTACTGCCTCTTTCTCTTCTCTGTTATAAAAGCTATTTTTTTCTTGGTCTTGGAACCTCATGTCTTAGGTGGTTCACAAGTTACCTCTCTCACATGGTACAATTACTATACCTCCTTTCTCCTTCTGCCAGTAGGAGTTCCCCAAGGATCCATACTTGACCTGGTACTCTTCAATCTTTTCATAAACGGTTCCATACAGGAAGAAAGCATGTCACTATTGTGCAATATGCTGATGACTTCACACTCATCTCTGTGGAACAAAACACAGGTACACTACAAAAGAAAGGCCAGGAATCCCTTACATCTCTTGAACCTTTGTTAATCCAGTCCCAACCTTTCCAAAATCCAAAAATAGACTAAAGTAATCCCCTTTACTCCTAAACACATAAACGTATAGACAAAAAAATCCCCATAACCTCCTGAAATAATAAAATTGTGCTGGTGTCTCTTACTAAGCTGTTGGCTGTCACTATTGATGAAAATCTAAGATATGATGTCCACATAAATGAGACTGTGAAAAAGACCGTCTAAAAACTTGATGCTTTGTATAGGATTGCTTCTTGCTTAACCAGTGCCGCTATAAAACAAATAGCATCAATTTTTGTAGTCCCCATACTTCTGTATACATCTCCAGTACTTATTAACCTGAATTCAATCCAGTCCAGCCTCCTTGACCAGTGTTTTAACAAAGGTCTTACATTCGCTACAAACAAATTTTATAGGTCACACCATTGCCTGGTACTCAAACATCTTAAATGGCTGAAGAAATCCCAATCCTTTTTCTGTCACAGGACTGGTTACTTGTCTCAAAATAATCTACAAACCAGAGTAATGACCCCTCATAACTCACTAACACCTATGTGGTGTAGAATATCACACTTCTAGCAGCGTACATACATCCTTGCTTTCCAGAGCATTTTCTAAAAAATCAAGTGAAAATGCATAAGGTAAAGACGTACATATTTTGTGAACAACAAAAACTATTAGAACTACACAAATAGTAATGTTAACAGGAAGAAATAGTCTTTACAGCGATTATCAGTGGTTTCATAATCTTTCCATAAATATATGTTATACACAGAAACACAGATTATATATATATCTAATATATATATATATATATATATATTTGATAGATATATTTATTATATATGTATATATATATATATATATATATATATATATATATATACATATATAATAAATATATCTAAGAGTAATCCTACTCTTATTTACATAAGACTGTGTATGATACACATTGCTTAATGGAACAGTCATATCCCAAAGATGGTAATCCAAATATAGACACAGAAATCATTATGTAAATGCTGGATATATGTTCTTTCTATAAGGCTGTGTCTTGTACTGTGATGTATACTATGTAATTTTATAGTTTATCACTCTGTTTATTGTTTGATTTTTTTTTTTACGTAATCGATTAAGATCTTTTATCTCTGGGCATCTGCTGAGAAAGGGTATCTTGCATCTACCCAGTCAGAACATCATGGTAAATAAATGCTAATAATTCAGTAGTAAATATAACACAGTGATTGGGGGTGAGAGATTGGGTGTTGTCTGAGCTCCTACTGGGTGTAGCTTTGCAGCATTGTTGTGTGGGGGAGTGACACACAAGTGTGGTTGTGATGCATCATAGTCACCAGTGGAGTCCCCCAGGGTCTGTGCTGGGACCACTTCTGTTTGGCATTTACTTTTCTGAAGTAAAAGCCAATAATGAAGGGCTCTGGCTGTCTAAGTCTGTAGATGACTGCAAGTTAGAATTAGTCATTGAACCCCCAAATGACCATCCTGCAAGGAAGGTTTGTCCCAAATAAATAACGGGTGCCAAAATAATGAACTGAAACTAAATTAAAAAAAAAATGCATTATTGTATCCTTTGGGAAGTCATTTACCCCAGAATTACCACATGAACAATATGCCTCTTAAGAGATGTTTGGGATTTGAGTAATTATGTGGAGAGTGACTTAATATTTCTCCAACATGTGTCTGTTGTTGTAAGAAAGACCTTCTGTATTACACATCTTATAAACAGAGGGATTGTATCTAGATCTAGGGATATCATTGCCCCCCTTTATCCAGGCCCCATTAAGCCAGTTGTTGAATATAATGCCCCCTTTGGAATGTTTGGCATGTATCTGTCCAGGAACATGTAACAACTGGAATGCCCACAAAGATACCTTACTAAAAGGATACAAGGCCTAAACAACATGTCCTGCATGGACAGTCTTATATCCCTGTCACTATACTGTGTATCCTACAGACTGCTAAGAGGTGACCTTTGTCTCAAATACAAGGTATCCTCCAACCCATATTTAATGCACATCAGCAAGCCAGATGTCATCAGAAATACTCAGCCTAAGGATCTAAACCTCTTCTGCAACATCAGCAGAATGGTTTAGAACTTCTCATGCACATAAGGTCATCCCTGTCCATATTCAAGTGCAACTTAGATCTATAGATGTGAAACAGAATATTGACCCCAGGACTGCTCCTGTACTACTAATGAACAGGAACAAATAGCCAAATGTGACAGGTTATTTTGAACACAAAAAGGTAAATAATGGACAGAAGCAGCTCCTAAATGCTTTATCCCATGTATGGATCCCCTCAAAGTTTCTGTGGTATTATCCCAGTTATTCTCATTAGTGGTCAATAATTGTCAACCACGGGATAGATAAAGCCAGTCTATAACCAAATGATAAAGGTTATTTCGAACACAAAAAAATCAAACTGGCTAGGCTTTAAATGGCCTGCCAGGGAAGTTAGCCTAGTATTTACCTATGAACCTATGATAATAGGTGTTCCTATACCACAGGGAATGCCATTAATGGTAGTGTTTTTCCTACTGTGGAGCAAAGTTTTTTTTTTGGTGGGAGGGGGGTCACTGCACTATTTCTAAACTTCATGACTAATCAGTCTGCTGCGGTTTCATACCTGTCTGCCTAGCAGTCTGCTGCAGTTTCATACCTGTTTGTATGCAGCTGTATTCCAATTAGTTACCTCATTGGGACCAGCCTATATGCAAGTGCTGTCTTGTTTACGAATCTTTCAGTCTTGGAGAAGGGTAGTTGGCATGTGTGGTGCACGTATGATGTACTTTATATTCACAGTAGGGTAAGACTTTGTTCAGTACAGTACTTTGTGAATTGCAATGGACTTTGGTATGCAGCTATGCTGTCACCCTACTCCAAAGCAGTTTTATGAGTAGTGCTTGTCAGCTTTTAACAGTAGTACAGAAAGTGAGCCACTCTTGGGGCTATGCCATTTTTTTCCACTATATCTATAAATAATATCTCTGAGCTTGTAGAGCATCTGGGGTTAGTGGAAACTTCCTAATTCTCTTTTTTTCTGTGGTCATTGAAAGTGTGGGCTTTTCTTTGATGAAAGTAAGACTTGAAAAAATCTGTTGAATGAGTCCGATTTTAGTTTTGTCCATGCTGACATGAGAAGTATACAATGCACTTACTTTGACATTCATTAGGCTGTTTACATTGTTTGCCTTCCTAATGGAGATCAGTTGGTATACAGCTCTGTTTCGGACATCTAGCCAGCTTTCTGTGTTGTGGAATAACCTCTTCCAGCCTTCTGATGGTGATTCCTGCTTCTGTTCCACTTAGTATCCTTTTGGTCTTACTTAGTACTGCTCTTCATGCCTTCTAATGTACGGTCCATCTGATATGACTACTAAATCTTGTTTGGTTTATGATAATACCATGTGTGCTAATTTTTATATTGTTTTTTGTTTCCTAAAATGTATAAAAAAAAAAGCAACAGACCCACATAACTTTTTCCCTCCAGCATGAAATAAGACACCTTAAGGTAGAAACTGACTTTAGAAGAAATAACCAGCTCCACAAGTCTGTACAGCATTTTTTTCTACAGCACTCAAAGTGAAGGACTTGGAAAATTCTTCTTTACATTATCAAAAACATAAAAGTGCTAGTAAAAGATTATGTTGTACAGCTTAGTTACCTGCCTAGATCAGTGTTCATTAAATAGAAACAATTGCTTACATATTTTTGAACAGTCTTTTTAAGAATACTTACTGCAGACCTTTTAGCTGCTAAGTGTCAGACTAAATACTTGGCATATTCCACATCTGCTTTCAGTTTCTGAAATATTTAAGTCCTCACTGAGGTCATCTTAATTTGCAAAGCTCAATTGACATGAATGTGATACACATGAAACTTGATACACAGTAAAACTTTATTCTGGCATAAATGATAAACCGTACTTTGATGAAACAGAATGCATGACTACAGATCGCCTTTATAGTAGCCCTAGAACTAGAACAACAGATCTTAAAAGAAATAAAGAATAAAACCACATGCCTAATTTAGTCCTGTAGTTAGAGTGATTTAAAATATTTAAAAGAAACTGTACCTGCAAAATTGCTAATTTTCATACCATCAGCAAGTACTAAGTATTATATTCAGCGATCTTAATTTTATTACAAGTTGTAAAGCTTCGATATTGTGTTGTCCTTGATACAGAATTTCAAAGCACTGGATATACAACAACAGCCTGATAACGCACAGTGTATAACAGTACACTAGGAGTAGAGGTCAGATGAGTAAAGTAACAAGTTACTAACAAGAGTCATCCTGTTGTCCTCATTTTGATTGCCTTCCTGTTCACCTGCATACCGTGCATTTCAAGGTAAGCCACTGATCACAGCAGTATTCTAAGGTCATTCATACTTGTGCCTAAAGAGCTTGCAATCTCAACAAATGAATAATTAAAGAAGATAATAAGCCTGAACATTTAACTATCAATCATGCAGATCAGTTGTGCATGCTGTGAGCATACTAGGCATGTAGCCACAAACACTTCTGGTGCTGTTTGGAAGAATACTATAAGAAGCTACGTAGTCCAGAAAATAAGACAGCTGTAGGGAATGTAATTACCAGAATGCAGTGCCTAACATAAATTACAGTCACTTTCAGATAACAAAAATGTAAATTCATGAAAAGTTCAGCATCTTATAAAACAAGAATCTGATTTACATTTAATCGTAGAAGCATTAAGTTTTGCATGGATACAAAAGCCTAATGTGCACTTTGATACTTCTAGAAATAAAATGCACAGCTATTCAATCAAAAGGACTAGCTATAAATATTCAGATTTATGGTTAGCAACATAAGGTAATATAAAACAGGGCAAAGAAGGCTTTCATGCTGCTCAGACATGGTAAAAAAAAAATCAAATATGATCTTCCTTGCTATTACAAAAGGTCATGGCATTCTGAATAGGTCTCTGCGGTTTCATGCCTGTCTGCCTAGCTGTCTGCTGTGGTTTCATGCCTGTCTACCTAGCAATCTGCTGTCATTTCATACCTGTCTGCCTAGCAGTTTGCTGTGGTTTCATGCCTCTCTACCTAGCAATCTGCTGTCATTTCGTACCTGTCTGCCTAGCAGTATGCTGCCATTTCGTACCTGTTTGCCTAGCAGTCTGCTGCCGTTTCACACCTGTCTGCCTAGCAGTCTACTGCGGTTTCATACCTGTCTGCCAAGTAGTCTGCTGCCATTTCATACCTGTCTGCCTAGCAGTCTGTTGCCTTTTCATACCTGTCTGCCAAGCAGTCTGCTGTGGTTATACCTGTCTGCCTAGCAGTCTACTGCGGTTTCATACCTGTCTGCCAAGCAGTCTGCTGCCATTTCATACCTGTCTGCCTAGCAGTCTGCTGTGGTTATACTTGTCTGCCTAGCAGTTAATTGCAGTTTCATACCTGTCTGCCTAGCAGTCTGCTGCAGTTTCATACCTGACTGGTATTAGCATACTAGGATAACAGGGCAAGTTAATCAAAAATGCAAGAAGGCATGTCATGCATGATAGTATGTATCTCCTGCTTAGTAAATCAGAGAGTGCAACAGAGTTTGGAACAGTCTTCCTACCCATTCCGCAAAAGTCAGGCAGAGGTTTTCTGGATAATCTATTGCGGTATTTGGTGCACATTTCAGGTACAAAGCTGCTGTTGTTTGGATGTTGCCTGAAGTAATCAGACCTCAACCATAACAAACTTTAACTGAGTAGAAATGAGAGTAAAATTATTGAGCATTAAGCGAATACTACAACCCATTTGGAGAGGTACTTGTACTGTTTGGCTTAATAAAAAATAGAGAAACTAGTGGTCTTAAAACTTCACTCATCAGCTAAGTTTTAAGACCATTAGTTTCTCTGTTTTTTATTCTCAACACTTGTGGTGGTGAGGTTGGAACTAGAAAGACTCCTGTGCTTGTTCATTTTTTATGTTCTGTTTGTCTTGCATCATATTACTAATCTTGAGTGGTTCATTCAATCCATTAGGTACCCATTAAGGTAGAAGGGGTTGAAAACTTTATAGATATTGCATGCCCAATGTTGTGAAACACAAGCCTGAAGGGAGAGTGTTTAGATCTCTGGGCATATAGTATTATCTGTACCATGTATACCCCAAATGCAGTACTGCACTTATTATAAAAGAGTTTCTTCTTTGTATTTTATAGTTTGAATTTTACTGTAGTCAGTTATTTGCGAAAAATATATTTTGTGGTATATTTTAATCTAAAATAGGTGTTCCATCCAGATAACCGATTTTTGTACGCATTTATAACTTATTTTAACAGTGTAGCTTTTATATACATTTTTCAGAGTAGTCATTTTAGGAATCCTTCTGTCAAACCGCTCTATGCAGTTTCCAAATTCTGTTTCCAAATATCATTTCATGTTTATTATTGCAAATGTAATTTTGTATCAGAATTACACCAATTTAGTATCCTAGTAAAGGTGATGGTGTTTCTTAGATGGTGTGTTAAAAATGTAAACTTAACATTTTATTTTGAAAGAGTTAGGGCAGACTTAACATGAAAAAAAGTGTTCAATTTTACTAATTGATCTTGTGCAGGATTATAACATTTTAACTGTATCAAATGTCAATATGGAATTTTCAAGTCTACTTCAGAAGACTGAAAAAACAAAAGACTGAAAATTCAAAGTACTAAGTGATGGAATTTGCCCCTTCTCCACTGTTGTGCAATCTTGGAGTTGGTATATGTAGTTAACAGGGGGTGAGGGGTGCAGGAAGGCTTGCCCCCTTCATTAAAAATGTGTTCAGTATTTTAAATTTTCAGTCTTTTGGTTTGTCAGTCTTCTGAAGTTGACCCAGAATTTTCAGGGAAGTGATTTTAGGAACCCTTGTCCCAAACTATCTGTTGTTGGAGGCAGACGGATCTACTAAGGGAAATCACCACAGATTAATCAATTCCTAGAAGATCCCTTGCTGCAACTTCCATGTGTGAGGGTCTGTTCTGGACCTACTTAGCTTGTCTGCCATAATGTGTTTCTCTAAAGTCATGTAGGAAGCCTAGGGAGACCGACTGTGCTGAGTTGCTAAGGTCCCAGACTACTATGGCTAGTCTGCGAAGGGGATAGGACTTGATTCACTCCTTTTCATGTACAACATCACTGTGTGTTTTCTGTGATTACTGAGTCCAAAGATGGTTCAGAAGTTTGAGAGCATTTACTCGGGTCCTCATTTCTTTGACATTTATTATGTGCTTTGATTTGGCTTGCTTGTAACATATGCCATGGACTTTTACCCATTGTACAAAGCTACTCAAGCAATGCAGGACTTGTCTGTGGTTCCAGAGAGTAGGGGCTGGAAGAAAAAAGGAAGGCTTGGGTTGAGAGATAATTGATTCAGTCACCATGTAATGCTCTTTTCATAAACCCCTCCACTGTTACCTGAAATGAAAGGGGGTGCTGGTTTGGTCTGAACTGATTTGATGAACCATGTGAAGTCTTGCCAAAGGAAATAGTAGAGGCCATGAAATCTAGCTTTCCAATTTATTTGTGGCATATGCCTGAGTTTAACTGAAAAATGTCAGAAAGTCCAACATGAGGGATGTATCAAGTAGACATTCCAGAAACACAGTTCTGTGGTATGGAATGGGAGATGTCTTGATAACCTGAAAACCCATGATGAGAACAGTGTTTATTACCGGAGTCAGAAATTCTTGACAACTTCAGAAAGAATGCAAAAATAAGAAAAGTTTCTAAACATGGGAAAATATGAATACTCTGGTGCTTGTAATGGGCTATTACAGGAACAGGCAGTTTGCATAGAGTCTTAGCTATTAATAACCTAAATGGCAAAGTAGAAAACTTAAAATGTAAATCAGACTCAGAAAACTGTAAACAAATTCTGAAACCTTTGAGAATTAGAATGTAATGAGAAACATAGTTTAAATCCAGAATAAACTAGAAAACTAAGTTAGAATGAGAGGTAACAGAAACGTTCAAGAGAGCATTTTGAATTCTTGCATTTGGATTAGAAAAGAAAGATTACAGGCTGGCCTCAAGGTTTTTTTTTTTTCTTCTTTCTGTGGCACTAGAAAGATTCTTGATAATAAAGATTCTTCAATAGAAACTTCTGTCTGTTTGATCTGGAGGAACTGGTTGTATAACCAATGAGACCAAATCTGATCTAGGACAGGAGGGATGTGGAGGGATCCCTTGAAAAGGAACAAGGGAAACACACCGCCGTTTGTAGCCTTTCAGAAGGATTCTTGGTACCCACATTTCTGAAGTTATCTGTTGCCGCATAGGAAAGTGAAAACCCAGACTCTGGGATCATTTTGCAGGATTTCTAAGGGTGGGATGGGACAACATCTGAGGGGCATGTAATCAGTTTGATTTCTCAGATTGTCCTTTGTTTTGGGAGGACACCCCTTTCTTCTCTGAATCCTTACTGCCATTACTTTCTAAATTGTAAGGACCTCAGCAGTTGAAGGACCAAATAACATCTCTTTGGAGCGTTCATGATCTCGGATATGTCATACTTTGGTAAATTCTGAAAATGTAACAGAATGTAGCCAGGCAGATCTTCACATCACTGACTCCATGGCCGCTGCTTGAATACAGCATCAGCTGTGTATATGCACATTTTAAACAATGTTTGTTTACCTGAGATGCAGAGGATAGAAGTGAATATAAAAATACTGTAGTCACCGAAGAAAGGTCAACAGTAACTTTTTCACATTGTCAAAGGAAGCTAAGTGGAATTCACTATCCTGAAGGCTAAAGTAGAAGAATTATAAACAATCTTCCCTAAGATATTAAAGGCTTTCCCCACCTTGTTAAAAGGAGTGGGGCCAGAACCCACAAAAAGTTTAGATGAAGCTTATTTTAATAGAGAAATTACTGCAGGATTTGACCTGGGGTTAGAAAACATGATTTTGTTGTTCTGGAGCACCTTATATAACTTGTCAGATTTTCTGGGAGCAGGTGGCGGAGTGTCAGACAAATCGCTGGCAGCAAATAAAGGATCATTTAAGGCTGGTATCATGGGAGGAAGATCTGAAGTTTGAGGAAAATCCACCTGTAGCAAATCCTAATACCTTTTTCTGAGATTCTGTTATTCCTTCTTGTTCCTACTGAAAAAAGTCCTTCATTGTGGTAATAGTATCAGAAAAAGACAAGTCTTCCAAGAGGCAAATTTGAAGAATAACCTTCCTTGTAGTTAGACTCCATTTTGTGAAGAGGCAATTTGAGAAACGCAGTCTTAGTCTGAATCCTGTCCCTTAGACAGGGAATTGGAATCTGCTTTTAAATGAGAGGAAGACCCTGCATTTCAAGATTGAAATGCTTTAAATAAATCTTTAGCAAAGTCCAGCCAATCCTCCTCTTCATCTTCGATGGAAGATAAATGTCTAACCTTATGTTTCCTTTTCCTGATAGACCCCCAGAAGCTGAAGCTACACTTAGAAAGCCACTAAAGGCCAGGATGCAGGCAATGCTGTGCAGCTGCTTATTTGCCCTTGTTGGAAAAGATCTATTCTTGGGGAAGGGACAATACAACTGCAGAGCATGTGCCTGCCTCGTGGTCTTTAATGGCTTCCTAAGAGTAGCTTCAGTGGAACCAAGAGAAAGAGATGAGCAGTCACCAGAACAACAGATGCCCACAGTGGAGTCACCTGTCCACTGTTGAGGTGGTGGGAAGGCTGGTGTCAAGATTGATTCCCCCAAATAACTTTTTTCTTCTTGTGGAGGGAATGATCAAGTTACCATGACCCAGGTCCACATCCTTGCTGCAAAAGCTGAATGACAGATGGTTAATGGATCTGACACAGAAATTAAGTTCTGAATTAAAATGTGTTAGACAGCCACCAGATGCACATATCGCAGTCCATACCAACATTTTTTACTAACCAAAAAAAAAAAAAATATATATATATATATATATATATATATATATATATATATATATGGTTCTACCTCACTTCAACGACACGCTGGAACATCGACACGAAAACCGAGAGCCCCAGAAGATCGAAAGCTGAGAAGACCGACGCGACGGGACCCAGAAGATCGACAGTGGAGAAGACCGACCCGACGGATGAAAGCACCGACGCTGAGGATGCCGACATGGGAAAAGGCTGTGTAAGTATGCGGTAGTGACGGACGTTAGGGTGCGAGTAAGGTAAGTGTGGATATTGACGGTCTGTGGGGATAGGGGTGGGTTAAGTGAGTTAGGGTTAGGGAGCGGGTCAGGTAAGTGTGCGGTAGTGATTGTGTTTGGGTTAGTGGTGGGATAAGTGAGTTAGGGTTAGGGAGCGGGTCAGGTAAGTGTGCGGTAGTGATTGTGTTTGGGTTAGGGGCGGGATAAGTGAGTTAGGGTTAGGGAGCGGGCCAGGTAAGTGTGCGTTAGTGACGGACCTTAGGGTTAGGGTTTGGGTTAGGGTTGTAGGTAGTTGTGTATGTGAAGTTTAGTGTGGGTTTGTAGGGATTTTGGTGTGCTTGTGTTGCATATGTGGTTTTTGGATGGGGAATGTGTTTTGTTTGTTGATGTGGTGTGTGAAGTGTATGAGGTTTCGTGTTTGTGTACCGTCAGTTATTTCGTTGTCGGGCATGTGGAATTTCGTGTTTTTGTACTGTCGGTTATGTGGTTTCGGTGATTGCGTTGTCGGTGTTTTGGTGTTTCGTTTATGTGAGGTAGAACCATATATATATATATATATATATATATATATATATATATATATATAAATTATAAGGGAATCCCCACAGAGATCCCAGACTGCCTGCCTATCAAAAAAGGTGTCTGACAAGTAGCTAGTGGATCCTTCAAGAGTCTAGCTTACCTCATGACATAAAAGTTAAGTTCTGAAGTAAAAATCTCATTGTGACAACCATCAAAAACAGTAGTCCCAGTCCCTAACAATACTTAAAAAAAATAGCACTTTTCCTCATAAAGTATGATAAATAATAAAGAAATCCCCACCGCATCGTAGGACTATCTGATTACTGAAAAGCATGTCCGATATGTGGATAGCAGAGGTTATTTTTAATAAGAACCCTCAAAACCTCAATACTAGCCCATAGCGACAAGTTTTGACCAAAAGCAAACCTTTTCTCTCAAAAAAAAAATTGATTTGAGACATTTCTCACAGGGAACTAGTCAATTTTTCTAATAGAAGGAAACAACGTTTCTTCACTAAAAATGATAAAGTGAAGGATATTCCTCAGTAGGGTACTTATCTGCCTACCCGAATTAAAATGAGAGCTGACCATCAATCAGCTTGAATTCAGAAGTAATGAGCGCAGTTCAGCAAGAAAGCTGTGAAGTTTTGGCACCCTAGTCACTGATTTGTAGTACTCTTCTCAAGCTGTGCACGGACAGTGCCCTAAAGCTTTGAAGGCTGGTCGGTTGGTCTGTTCCTTGTCAGGATGTCTCGTATAGCTTAAGCTACTACAAGACTGATCTAATGGTGAACATCTATTTTGCATTAAAACACTGCAAAATCTATAGTTATCATACAACACTGCAAAATCTATAGTTATCATACATAAATTGCTCAATGTAAAATTCAACCTGCAAAACAAAAAAAAAAAACGTGCACGCTGTACATGTACGGTTATGCACTTGGGGGTGTGCATGATATAGAAGTTGGCTTCTGCTACACATGCTCATGGAGAAATTACCTAAGAGTCAGTAGCTTGCAAAAAAAAAAAAAAAGATAAACTGCTTAACACCAAAAGCTCTTCTCCATAGGAAATCATTACCAGTGCAAGTTCTACATGATTGCAGACAGTAATTCACTTTTTAAGGAGATTTCTCCCTTCTTCGAGTTGGTGCAACCATGGAGTTGGTGAATATAAGTTCAGGAGTTGTGATGGGTTTGCCCCCATACTGGGAGGTGCAGGGAGCTTGCCCCAGCAAAAAAACAAGAAAATGGACATCTTCACCCTTTTCTTTTTTTTTGTGTACTTTTTTTCATTGTTTTGAAACTTCAACTTTCAGGAAGTTGACATTTCGTAGCAGAACCATGGATATTACCACATGCTCAAGGATTGTCAAACACTTGCCTTTTCACAGCACCCCTGTGCATGCTATGTAATATCTGTACAACTCACACTCCCTAATGTCTTATTGCATGCATACATTCTTGGGTGTATCACAGGCAACCTGTTTATCTCTGGCTCGCTGCCTCAAATTCTAGTTTTTTTAATTGTTTTTGTAGAATGGGAGCTGGACATTTTGGAATTTCTCTCTAAGGAGCAGTGAAAGCTGTTGACAAAGACAGGGCATTACAGCTTAAGTGCTATAGTGCTGTAGTTCTTTCCCTACTTTGGATTCACACATGTATTACCTGCCCAATCTGAAGGGTCATTTGAGAGACCTATTCAGAATGCCATGACCTTTTGTAATAGCAGGAAAGATCATATTTGATTTTATTTACCATGTCTGAGCAGCATGAAAGCCTTCTTTGCCCTGTTTAATATTACCTTATGTTGCTAACCATAAATCTGAATATTTATAGCTAGTCCTTTTGATTGAATAGCTGTGCATTTTATTTCTAGAAGTATCAAAGTGCACATTAGGCTTTTGTATCCATGCAAAACTTAATGCTTGTACGATTAAATGTAAATCAGATTCTTGCTTTATAAGATGCTGAACTTTTCATGAATTTACATTTTTGTTATCTGAAAGTGACTGTAATTTATGTTAGGCACTGCATTCTGGTAATTACATTCCCTACAGCTGTCTTATTTTCTGGACTACGTAGCTTCTTATAGTATTCTTCCAAACAGCACCAGAAGTGTTTGTGGCTACGTGCCTAGTATGCTCACAGCATGCACAACTGATCTGCATGATTGATAGTTAAATGTTCAGGCTTATTATCTTCTTTAATTATTCATTTGTTGAGATTGTAAGCTCTTTAGGCACAAGTATGAATGACCTTAGAATACTGCTGTGGTCAGTGGCTTACCTAGAAATGCACGGTATGCAGGTGAACATGAAGGCAATCAAAATGAGGACAACAGGATGACACTTGTTAGTAACTTGTTACTTTACTCATCTGACCTCTACTCCTAGTGTACTGTTATACACTGTGCGTTATCAGGCTGTTGTTGTATATCCAGTGCTTTGAGATTCTGTATCAAGGACAACACAATATCGAAGCTTTACAACTTGTAATAAAATTAAGATCGCTGAATATAATACTTAGTACTTGCTGATGGTATGAAAATTAGCAATTTTGCAGGTACAGTTTCTTTTAAATATTTTAAATCACTCTAACTACAGGAGTAAATTAGGCATGTGGTTTTATTCTTTATTTCTTTTAAGATCTGTTGTTCTAGTTCTAGGGCTACTATAAAGGCGATCTATAGTCATGCATACTGTTTCATCAAAGTACGGTTTATCTTTTATACCAGAATAAAGTTTTACTGTGTATCAAGTTTCATGTGTATCACATTCATGTCAATTGAGCTTTGCAAATTAAGATGACCTCAGTGAGGACTTAAATATTTCAGAAACTGAAAGCAGATGTGGAATATGCCAAGTATTTAGTCTGACACTTAGCAGCTAAAAGGTCTGCAGTAAGTATTCTTAAAAAGACTGTTCAAAAATATGTAAGCAATTGTTTCTATTTAATGAACACTGATCTAGGCAGGTAACTAAGCTGTACAACATAATCTTTTACTAGCAGTTTTATGTTTTTGATAATGTAAAGAAGAATTTTCCAAGTCCTTCACTTTGAGTGTTGTAGAAAAAAATGCTGTACATTTTTGTGGAGCTGGTTATTTCTTATAAAGTCAGTTTCTACCTTACGGTGTCTTATTTCATGCTGGAGGGAAAAGTTATATGGGTCTGTTGCTTTTTTCCATTGTGAGTTGACAGACTGAGTTATATGAGGAAGTACAAATGACCATCAGAGTAACTGTGATTGGATGTTGACAAGCACTAAAACTGTAATAAGCTACAGATACCTGGCTGCATGCAGACATGCACAGGCAAAGCTTGTGGGGGTGTGTGTTTCATTGTTATAGCTCTTTAGTTTCTTCAGCATTGTCCTAGCTAATGAAGTAAGAAATTAACTTTGCAGAAATGTTTTAACTGTCATTACATGAACATGTTTTCTGTTGTGCAGCATTTGAGAAGTTTGTTTTCAAGAACTGTGGGTCTGAGTCGACAAAATGAAATGTATATTGTGACTGCATCGTGCAGCCTATATTTGAAAGATTACTTCCACTGTGACAGCAAACATTCAGAAATAATTATGGTATATTAGGAAGGACTCTGAAAATGTGCTATGTTATTACAGTAAAGTTTCAGTAATACTATTAATTCTTTTCTTTAGGAAAATATATACTAGGGAGACTCCATTCATGCTGAGTACAATGTTACGTATTCTGTAACTCTAAATGGAATCACGGAACTGGTTTGTTGAAATCGTTATCTCTGAAGATCAGAATGTACTGGTGTGTGCATACAGAGGAGTCTGCTTCCACTGCCTGTAACAGGAGTAACATGAGTGTTCAAAATGACAAGGCAAAAGAACAAAATGGTAAGAACAGATACTTTCTACTTGATAGAATGTTGCTCCTGCCTGATTGCCGCTGTCTACTGAATTTAGAAATAATTAATTGTAGAAATGTTTATAACAAACCAATTTTCTTTTCTTTGTCTGCAAAGGAAGTAGTTACAGTATTTATTTAAAGTGACTTCATTTGCTACTGTAACCTAGTTATTTATGATCTTTCTGCATTGAAAAAACTCCCTTGTACTTTTTTTGCCTGTACATTGTTATCCCTTTTCTTTTTTGTGCTTTACTGGCCTTTGTTATTCACCTTCATTGTAGTCTTGGGTTAGCCACAGGTACAGATTGGGTGCATGCCTCTCAACCTGGAAACATCAAAAATCTGGACAATACCCATGAAAAATAAGTAAAAATCTGTATGCTGATTAACATCTAATTTCCATACATAATTATGTAACCCCACCCACTCCAATGGAATTGTGGGATATCAACTTTCAAACGCAAACTGAAGAACAGACAACCAAAATATGGCACCACTGACCCCCTGCAGCCATTCCAATGTCCCATTACCTGGTGATTTCGCCCCATTTACCATAAACACTAATGTGTGCATACTGCTTTACTTCTATAATGATTATTTGGATTTTATTTTGACATCTGCTAAATAAAGCAATACTGTCTCAATGAAAATGCACTTGGCATTAAAACTTCTCTGCCCTTGAAACTCACCCACACCACATCCAAAGAAAATGCATCTAGCCAGTGATGAATAAAGATTACCTTTGGGCTGTTTTCAAATCATTCGCCCCTTGCACACAAAACAAGAAACGTATATGTGTTCTTTTCTTTGATACACCTTCCTGACTTTATTAAGTTAAATTCCTTGTATAATACAACATACTTGGTAGAGCACATTTAAATTTATTGTTTGAACATTTTTCTAGTATGCTGTACTGTAGGGAATGAAACAAAATGCATGAACCAATAATGACAAAACTGCCCAATTTAGAACATTTCCATCATAAAAGTCTACTTCCACACCCACACTATAAATAGAATGACAGTAGTGTAAGCCACAGGCATCTTGCACAGCTTCTCGCACTTATTTTCAAGTGCAGTTTTTTTTTTGGGGGGGGGGGGATGCAAAAGGTCAAAAACCAGGGACACATTTTAAACATTGCTTGTATAATTTTGGAAAGTTGTTAAAATAAAATGTTGTTACCACCATGCATGTCACCGGCAAGTCTTGAACCCAGGACTCTATGCACTACAATCAGAGCAATAAACCACTTTGCCAAATCAGCAGTTTCCTCAAAAATAGGAAGACTGAAACTTAATGGCTATCATTTAATGAATTCAGTTCTCACTTCTCACCATAGCTCTCAACATCTTAGCACAAAAAACCTGGGCAAACAAAGCCAATAATGGGGGAATACAATTTCAGTTCTCACTTGTCACCATAGCTGTCAACTCTTAGAACAAAAAACCTGGACAAAGCTCACAAGTAGTGGTAGTTACCAGGGACACATTTTAACCATTGCTTGTATAATTTTGGAAAGTTGCTAGAATAAAATGTTGTGTTACAACCATGCCTTTCATTGGCAAGTCTTGAACCCAGGACCCTGTACACTACAGTCAGAGCAACAAACCACTATGCCAAATCAGCAGTTTCCTAAAAAATAGGAAGACTGAAACTTAATATGGGGGAATACAAATTCAGTTCACACTTCTCACTCACCATAGCTCTCAACTCTTAGCACAAAAACCTGGACAAACAACAGAACAGTAATGGGGGAATACAAATTCTGTTCTCACTTCCCACCATAGCTCTTCTCAACTCTTAGCAAAACAAATCTGGACAAAGCTGTGAAATGGTGGTGGCTAGAAACTTTAGGTTCTTTTTACCCTGTACCAAAGGTACAGGGTTTGAGCCTGAAATACCTCTAGCCACTAGGTGTACTACATGGGGCGCACACACATACACACACACACACACACACACACACACACACACACACACACACACACACACACACACACACAGAGTCAAGCCAAGGTTGGGTGAGGAGTGGACAATATGTCAACATTTGTTACCTTCGGGTTCTTTGATAATGTGTCACTGAGTCTGCTGACTCTATTGTAATTCCAAGACCTGTTATTGCAAGAGCCTGCAATTATGAAAACTATAAGTAAAACTGAAGGAGAACATAAAATGTCAACAATTTGTTTTACCTTTAAATTATTTACTCCATGCACCTCCCCTTGTAAGAGGCATTTACCTCCACACTCCCCCTTAACTCTGAGATTACTATACCCTAGAGAAAAGGGAATGCACCAAGAGAACAGTGATTTCAAACATAGCATATGCATATGCAGGTATATTTTTTGCACTTTTAGCCTCACTACTCCAGCACTTGCACTTACAAGTCTCAGAATTTAAGACTGCTGTAGAATCGGTTATATATTTTAAGGACCCTTATGAAGTATGTATCAGAATGACATTTCTTGATATTGTCCTGTTAACTGATTTAATTTAACCAGTATTGCCTTCCATATAGGTGGCTCAAACGGTTTATCTGCATAATGTTGAAGGTCACAATGGTGAATGATGCTGAATCATTTTTGCGAAACCCATACCGCTGAAACCTCAGCCAACAAACCATCGAAAGTCAACATTTTCGACCACATCACACCTACAAACAAGTGTTAACATGGGCCAAAAAGGGGGCGAGATTTTGTGGTTCTGAATATCTGTGTTTGAGGTTTTGTGAAGATGCAGTTCAGAGTTTGCGGAAGTGGGTTAGCTTTTGTGGCCATCGACATTATGGAGGTAAACCAGCTCAAACACCATTGTATTATAAAGTACCAAATAGTTTGTATGCCAGAATGTAGGTATATTCCACACTGATGTGCTCTTCAATCTTAAATGCCTTTTTTATTTCCTTTGTGAGTCTGAGAGTATGAAGAACCAATAGTGACGAAAGAACAACAGGCCATATCTTGAGTGAATTTTACCTGGTATCGGCCAAGGGATAGTAGACTAGAGACATGCTGCCAACTTGGGTACTAATATTTCTGTGTGAATGTTAATTTGAATGCTCTGTTTTTTAAATATGATTAGAAAATTTGCATTTTTGTTGGCATCTAACTGTTTCATATTCCTCACAATTTACTAATTTTCAGCAAATTTTAGTACATGAAAATGGTGGGACTCTAGTGTGAAATTTAACATGACTTTATAAGGATGTAGGTTGCTGTTATAATCACCTGCTTTGTGATGCTGGACATTTCAAGGCAAAGTTCTATAGACTTACAAAAAAAATCATATTTCATATATTTTTTTTCTTTTCTCTGACGTCCAAGCCTCTCACCCCCCCCCCCCAATTAAATAGCGTCTTCTAATGCTATGTCATTTTAGGGAAAATGATGTAATGAGTTTGGTGAGCTGGCAGTTTGCATTATCAACCTGTACTATTTGAAAATCACATCACTGGTCTTAACTCAGTCACTTCAATGGAGCTCATGAAGTTTGCAATGTAATTTCCAGTGGGCGGAGCCTAAACCTTTTGACAGAATCAAATTATGTTCTCGCATTTCAAACAAATGTTCATATCTCTGGAACCATAGGGATTATGAAAGAAGTATAAATGGCAAACTCTTCAGCACAAGCCATTTTCTATACTGGTAGCATTCTTTACGTTCTGTGTCTTAAACCAAATTTTATAAGCCACAGTAACTATTTCTTTTGTAAAATTTTGTAAACAACGTAAAATATCTCTGCAACCATTCAAGTTACACAGATATTGTCAGCAGCATTTTATTCATCTAGCTAAGTGCTTTCATAAGAGGCCAAGGAGTTCTGTCTATTACTTGGTTGTTGAGATATTTAGAAAAATGCAAAAAATTATATCTATGTAAATTAATATCATAAAAACAACAGTTAATATCTATTTACCTGCACTAGACAGAGGTCAAATGTTAATGCAGTTGAGTTTGCTATTGTGTAAGCTTTAAGTTGAAATGTTTTAAAACCTTCTACGTAGCATGTTTTTGGAATTATTGATGCAAATATGAACAAGCAATATGTGACACTTAGAGGTTTTAGTAGGAGTTAACTGTAGATGCACCTGGAGGCATCACTCAGATGTACTGAGTTTTAATGAAGTTTGTATTACTTCCATTTTGCTCATTGTTAAAAAAACTAATATGTAATAATTAAGTGCCAAGTATGAGAGAAAATATCAATCTCCCAGAATGTCAGGTTGGCCAGTATGTTCACACCACACTTTTATGAGATGGTGTTATAAATGCTGCCTTCTGTTCACTATTTTATATTTAGCATTTTATCATCTAGTAAAGAACAGTATAATTACTTAGTAGGTGAAACACAAGTGATATTATATACTTTTGGTGTTAATTTAGTTTTAAATTCAGGCTACTAACAGTGAAAAATTGGGAAGAACAACACAAAATGAACTTTGTTGAGGAGAAAAGTGTTCCAAATCAAGAATTTTAATGTTAATTGAAAATAATTTGAATACTTTTCTATAAATATAAATTTCCCTGTGTCACAAGTGATGATTCAATAAACGTGTTTAAAAAAATACTTTTCTTAGAAAATGTATGGGATAATATGTGCATGACGTATGATGTATCATGGTTTTCATGTAGAAATGTGCACTTTTTAAAGAAATGTTTATAAGTCGAGTGATTTCATTTAAGTGATTTACAGGCTAAATAACATATGTGAAAATGAAGGTCAGATTTAAGATTACTTGACATCATGTTTTCTAGATGTACCACATGACTGATTTGGTCCAGTGTTTTAAGTTATTTGTTAACATATTTTATCTTCTACATTTGCTGCTTCATTAAGTTTGCCAGTAATATCTATATTTGTCTATTTATATAAAGCAGTGAAGAAGGTGAGACAGATTTTCAGGAAGTTTTTTGCTAAAAATGACTTAGTGTATTGAAAATAAGTCGTACTTGAGTAATGAAAAGTCATGATAATTCACTCTCTAGTTTTGTGCTAAGAATAAGAAGCTTGAGGGAGACAAAGTGCTGAAATGGTTAAACTAAAATTTTGATGCATGCTATGGATATTTTTATATGATATACAGCTTGGTTCAGGGCTGCAGAAAGCACTTCTGCCTTACCAGGCTATACCTGGTATATATATATATATATATATATATATATATATATATATATATATATGTGTATATATATATATATATATATATATATATATATATATATATATATATATATATATAGGTAATGGTGTGAATTAATTGTAACAATCTACGTTTCTAACTTGAAAAGAGTGCAAAGAGAAATAATTAATAGCAATTCTAAACAGTTGTACAGGGGCCTGTAGCCCCACTACCATTAAGTGAATATACTAATTTCGGAGTTGCATTCCAACAGAGACATTTCAAGTAACGTAACTTTTGAGTTAGTATATTTATTTTGAGGCATTGCAGACAGTACAAAAATAAATTGTATTAATTTAAGCAGCAAACTGTTATTACCTTGATACAAATGCTTTTCCTTCTTGACACTGTGTGCACACTTGCTTTATGTTTTTTTTTTTCCCGTAAAGTTGCATTTAATTATATATAGATCACTATATTTTCCTGTTCCTTCTGAGCTTGTTTGTGTCTTTCGGCTTTTCCCGGTTAGGGGTCGCCAGAGCGGAACTCCGGTCCGCTAATGATTGGTAGTGGATTTTTAAGTACCGGGTTACCAGCCCTAACGCACAACCTTCAATGAAGGCACACCCCATTCACATATGCCTCCCACACAGAAGATGCTCTAGCTGAGAATCGAACGGGACAATTTCTTGCTATGAGGCGACAGCGCTACCGCAGCACCACCACCACAGCACCTGTTCCTTCTGAGCTAAAGTAGTTAAATATTTAATGTATACTTAAATTCTAATTCTCACAGCTCATAAATGTAGTAGTTTGAATAAATATTGAACAGCTTTAAAGTAAAGGCAGCTTCAAACATTTTTGAGAAAATGTCTTGGTCGGTATTTCCAATTAGTGTTCCCACCACACTTGTCATGTTTTAAAACAATAGTGTGTTTATCTATTGCGGTCACCCATATGTCTTCATGGTTGTTAGACTACCTTTGATGTAGGAACCAGCTTCATACATTGAAATCCTACCCACAGTCCTGAATTAGTGCAAAAAAGTTTGTCCCGCTTCTTCTCTGATTTGGGTGTTATTCTGTTTAGTGTTCTTTCTCTATATTTATAATGCATTATTGTTTCTGTCAACTCCTTATTATTTTTCATTATTCCTGTTAGTACTTTTTACATACTTAAGGAGTCTGCATGCACAATCAGATTTATCAGCCCCAATCTCCCTTGTTCATCTTTCATATACCAAAATTCCATCTGGGAAACCTTCAAACGCCTGTAATAAGTACTCCGGTAATGATTTGTAACTTGTTTAATTCAACACAGTCCAAGCAGTGTTAAAAAACAGCTGAAAATACAGCCTAAAACACAATAGTAGCAGCAATAAGGTAAAAGCCTTACGAAATGGTACAGTCCCAGAATGTCAAACTGTTCAAGGTGCCAGCAGTTGTGTTAAAGTCGCAAAACTTACTAGCGGCAATAAGCTCCAAAATCTCACAGTTTCACAAGGTCAAAAGCAGCAACTGAAGCAATAGACCTTACAAACTGGAACAGTCCCAGATGACCAAATAAAACTCAGGTAGCTAAAATGTATAAACAGCAGCAACAAAATACGAGAAGCAAACAATCTCAAAGGAAACAGTTCCAAATGGTAAGCGCTTTCATCCACTTAAACGTGGACTTTTTCAAACCTGGGTGTCTCACCATTTGGGCTGTTTAAATAACAAACCCATAATCCCCTTAATTGCTAACCAAAGTTAATAAGCAATTAATACAACACATAATGAGTTCTTAAACATACATACCACAGATCTAATACTAAGACTGAGAATTAAAACTTGTAAAATCATAAAAATTCACAGTTTTATACAACATAAGTTTATGTGCTTTGTCTTTTAAAATAGGTGCTAATGAGAGATGTTCATTCATTCCCGGGGGGTACATGGCCCCTAATTTAAGTTGCCATCTGATTTCACTATTGCTAATCCTGTTACCCCAGTCCCCACCTTTAGGGTCTTTCAACACATTTTCCAATATGCCAAACTTAAAACAGGCTTGCCCTGTGCAACTTAAAGTGTGTTTAAAGAGTGAATTATTAGGCTTCCTAGTTTCTGTAGCATAAAGGTGTTCATAAATGTGCTTATGGAGCATATGCTCCATTTTTCCTACATAGAACCCTTGACATCCAACACAAATACTCAAGTACACCAACCCTTTGCCATTACAATTCCCATTAGCTAAATGAACTCTTAACTGAAACTCACCTACTGTAACAGTTTACCCCCCCAAAATATGTGGACATTATTTACATGCCCCACTTTTCTGGTTCCCCTTATCTCTGTCCTTTAAAATCAAAAGGTGTTCCAAACTTTTGTCCTGCTTCTTCTCTGATTTGTGTGTTATTCTGTTTAGTATTCTTTCTTTATATTTATAATACATTATTGTATCTGTCAGCTCTTTATTATTTGTCATTATTCCTTTTAGTACTTTATACATACTTAAAGAGGCTGCATGCACAATCAGATTCATCAGCCCCAGTCTCCCCATTCATCTTTCATATACAAAATTCCCCTCTTAACCAACATCAGTCTTGACCTCCAAATAAATGAAAACATTGTCTACATAATTTCACTTGTTTCATTGGAATCTTATAAACATTCAAAGAAAAAATGCTCCAGTTCAGAGGCTCAAGCACACTTTATTAATAACACCAATAAAGATTAAGTGCTTTCATCCTTGAAAACCGGGACTTTATCAGAATCTGACTATAACAATTTCTGTCCACTTTTATATAACTGTTTGACTAATAACTGTTTTGATTATATAAGTAGTTTATATGTCACTAATTAACTAATTGTTTGAACATGTTTAATATAAAATGGGATGGGAATTGTTATAGTTAGATTCTGATGAAGTCCCAGTTTTTGAGGACGAAAGCAGTTAATCTTTATTGGTGTTATTAATAAGTGTATTTGAGTCTGTGAACTGGAGTGTTTTTTTTCTTCCTGTGATTTACATCAATGGCACAGTGGCAGTGCTTCATTTGGTTATTTTTGACCTTATAAACATTTGCAGTATAAGCCATTTTAGCTATTATTATGGTGTTTATTAAATGGGCTTTCTTTTTGTATAAAAACCTATATGTGTTATAGAATATAATCATGTCTTTGGGCTTTCTTTTTGTATAAAAACCTATATGTGTTATATAATGTAATCATGTCTTTGATTCCTTTAATAACTTTAGCCCATTGTTCATGTCTGTTTTCTGTCCTTCCAAGTACCATTCCTAAAGTAACTGTACTCTTTTCATTATATTCCATACCTCCTATAATACCTTCATACCCAAATCCTCTGCTTTTCTCTTTATTTATGCTTAACCCAGTTTTCTTCAACTGTGTACTCAAATTTTCATTATTTTTTTTCCATCCAGGTTGTATTTTTTGCTATTACTACAATATTATCAGCGTAATTATATATTATTGGTAACTGTATCTCCTCCATCATTCTGTATCCTCCCTTACTTGACATTTTATTAATTTCCATTTCTGCTGTGTTCCTGATTTTAGGAAAAATCAAACTGCTTGCAGGGCATCCATGTTTTATATCATATTCTATTTAAAATCTTCCCCAGTCCAACCATTTACATTCATTTTCACATAATTCTTTCCATATATTTATGTAATTATGTGTGATATTTGTTCACTTATGTTGTATGCTTTTAAAGTTCCACATAATGCTTTATATTGAATGTTATCATATCCCTTACTGACTTCACCTACCATGATTTTTGTTTCCACTTTTTTTATTAATAATACCATCAATTGCTTCCCTTCTTATCCACAATAGGTCTTGACTCCCCTTTCCTTTTCTCCCAAACACATTCTGATTATATAAGCTTTCTATTTTACATTGTAGTTTTTTAGTTACTATTCTCATGTACATTTTATAGTCTGTGTTAGTCGGTGTAATTGGTCTCCAATTTTTATTTCATCTTTATCTCCTTTCTTTAATATAAGTTTTATTACACCTGTGCAAATTTCTTTGTATTTAATTCCTCTTTCTAGCCACTCATTCATTACTTCTATAAACACCATTCTTTGCCAATCATACATTTCTTCATACATACTATATTCAATTTCATCCGACCCTGTGCCTGAATTAACATTAATATCTTTCATGATCTCATTCAACTCTTATTTATTTTTCTGTCTAAATATTCATTATTTTTTCTTATTTAATTTTTCACCACTATAAATTTTTTTCTGTGTTACCTTCTTTATATTCTTTATTTTGTATATTTCTCCTTGTTTTTTAACTTGTTTCCCTTCTTTATTTTTTAATTCCCTTATTATCTTTCCTTTTTTTTTACTATCTTAAGTATGGTGCTACTACTTCCTTTTCTCATTGTAAGCAATATTTTTGCTTACATAATTTATTAACCTTATCCCTATTTCTTCTATATAATTCTTTTTCTTTTTCATAAAATTATTTTTTCTTCTCTAAAAAGTTTTCAAAGATTTTTTTGACTTAATATTTTGTATTCCATTTTTCTTCTTTTTCCCTTTTCTTTTCTGTGCATTCTAAAAATACTTGTTTGTGTTCTTTTTAAATTGAATCCAAGATATTATCCAATTTTCATAAAAATCTCTCATACTGATATGTCATTGCCATGATTATGTAATCTCTTTTCTTTCTCCTGAATCTAACTCTTTTTCATTTACTTTGTTTTGCCTTTTCCTATTTTAATATATTCTTAATTTTCTTGAATTTTTATCCAAATCACCACATGGTCAGAGAACCCACTATATTTAATTCCTTTTTGTGTCATTTTAGGCCTTCTGATATAATAACAATCAGTTTCTGTCTTAGTTTCACTTCTTTTGTAAGTCCAGTGCTTATTTTCCCATATTTTTTAATTTTCCACATTTCATAATTTCAGTAACCATTTTAAGATCACAAGTATTCTTTTTAGTTTTCAAATTATAATTAAAGTTGCCTGTCATTATTACATCCATGTTAACGCAGACATAATTAGGTATACATTTAAACATTGTTTCTCTTTTTTTTTTGTCACATATGCATATAAACCTATTAGTCTATGTACATGCATTTTCCATCTTATATCCACTACTGTTATTTGGCCCAGTTCTGTTGTAATGTCTAACATTTTTATATTTTCATCCATAGTATGCATATACCTTGACACGTTTCTGTGCCTGTATTCCACAGTAGCATTCCAAACCTTTTCTGTTTGCACCCTTTCTTCTTCCGTTAGCATTCTAATGTCTACTAACACTATTACTTGAGCTACTAGTACAGCACACCATTGTGAAATATGAATTCTTCTCTTAATATTCTTCATACTGTTCACATTCAAAGCTAATATCTTTAGCTTTATAAAACAGTTATTAGAATAATCTTCTTATACCTTACCTTTCTTATTCTGTCTTACCATTATAATTTTAAATGTTATATTTCTTTCCTCTTTAATTTTTCTTGCATCTTACTATGTGTCACTCTGACCCTTCACTTGTTTCACTTTGTCTTTATTTTTCTTTGTCTTTCCCTTGAAATTTAAATACTATTTCTATGTGTTTTTTTTTCTTGGTGTGTTGCATGTTCTTGTATAGTATTCTTTTCTGTCTTTTTCTTGTAGAAGTTCATTTTTTTTTCATTTTCTTGTATTTGTACCTCACATTCTAACCATGAATGTCCTGTATTACCACATTTTGTATGTTTCACTTTACATTTCTTTGCATTATGACTTGTCTGACCACATAAGTAACATCTTTTTTGACACATTCATTAATTAAATGATCACTTTTTCCACAAAAATAACAAGTCTTTGCTTTGTCGTCTATTCCTCATAAAACCTCTATTGTCATGCACATTAATATTAGTAGGTAGTCCATAATCCTCTTTCATCATAGATTTTAGTAGCGTCCACCACTTCTTTACATATTGTCAGTAAATATTCTCTCAGTTATTTTGCTCCCACTTCGGTTCTAAGCTGAATCAAGATTTTTTTTGTTTGCCTGAGTTTGCACAACATATTCTGACCCTTAAAAGTCTGCTTTCTTTTTTTCATAGGCCCCTAAAACGTTTTCCATGTTCTGGCCAGTTTAAAAAAAAATTTCAAACAAAAGTTTCTTTGTTTATTAAAATGACAGCTCTTACCTCTTCAGCATTTACTCCCAGAGGTGCAATAACAATGTCCCATACCTCATATCTCTCCAGGCCTTGTGCTTTTTTGCTGCTAACCCGAACAACATATTTTTTTCCTGACTTCCTTCAACCCTGTCTTCCCCTTAGCCCTGTCTTCCCCTTAACTCCTTCTTTCACTGTTTGAGCATAGGACTTTTTCTGGAACCTTCTCTGGCTCTTTTTACTTCTCTTTTTCTCCCTTTTCAATTTTTAAATAATGTCAATACAGGATACAGCAGTTCTACTTTCTGGCTCACTCTGGTTAATTAGCTCCTCCAGATACTCATTCTGCAGTCCTCCCAACTGGAGGGTTGAAATCTATTTTTTCTGCCATTTCAGTTTTTTCTGGAAATTTTCTTGAGTCCATCTCTATCACTGCATTAAGCTCCATCTCCTTCCTGATCTACTCACCATCAACAGACAATGTTTTCTCTGTTCCCGCATCACCTGAAAACATTTCTGGTAGCAATCCTACCATTTTTCTTAATTTTCAGCACATTTAACTTCACTTCCAAATTGCTTTAGCTCTCAGCAGCCATGTTTTTACTGTTCTTCTTGGCTGGCTTTGCATCTGGACAGGAAACAGGAAGTCAGGATGTGTAACACCCAATCTCTTCCCCCTACTGCAAAGAGTAGGGGAAGTTCCCTAATGCCCTGGCCAAATTTCCCCTAGTAGTAGAAATATCACTTTGGGTATTCCTGCAGAAGCCAGTAGCTTAATGGGCCTAACAGTGATAACAAATGATGGATAGACAGGCAGATAGACAGATGGAATATAATTAATTTCAGGTCTTGTTTCACCAAGTTAACCTGCAGTACACACAAGTACCAGTTTGTACCTTGTCATCTGCATCTTGTCCTCAAGGCATTCCCAAACTCCTAGCAATTAGCTACAAAAATTGCAGATTAGACACCATATATATACTTTACTGCATATTGTCCCTTGATTTATTTCCACATTCCAAACTTAGACGTTTAAAATTACTTGGCAGTAGTATTATCTATAAATGATATTGCTTCACATTTAAAATATGTCCACTTTTTCATCATTGAATTTTTTATTCCCTTTAATTCAATACCTTGGAAGACGCTTGCAAAGTAAAATACAATTTAATAGTATTCTTTTCGTTTTTTTGCCTAGTTTCTGCAGTTTCAACATGCACTGTTTTGGCTTTTATGAAATATTACATTATTTTCTACTGGTATTTGTCACAACACATGAGTGACTTTGTATAGCCCCCCTTTTTTTCTTCCCCACAGCTGACCAGTTGGCATCAGCTTCTCTCCTCTTTCTCTTGGTATACCAGACCCACCTTACCCATGTTTCAGGTCAACAGAACCCATGTCCTGCGTCAGTGAGGATCAAAGATATTGGTGCACCATCATACTGATAACATCACTCTAGGAGTGTGCCTTAACTCCTGCCACACAGTGACAGCCTTGTGAGCTCCACAGTCATTTTCTTTGGGAGATGCATGCATGCTTCTGTGCATGGACAACCTTCTGACTAAAGGGCTTACCAGTTATGCAGCATGAAACTCACAAGTCTCTTAGTGCTGCTTATTGTAGTGAATCTAGGCTGTTTTTCTCCTCTGAGGTTGAGCAAGCCAACGTTCTCCACTCATTCCCATGCACTCCACTGCATCCACCTCCAGCTCCCAGTGCTGCTAACTGAACACAGGTCTTCTAGTGAGTATTAAGGGCATTATCCTTCTGTGCCACATTGCCAATCCACAAAGCAGGAACATAAGAACATATCATAGTTCATTTCCATGGAATAAGCAGGTCATTGAAATTTGTCACTTTTCTCAATGTTGATACATCCTTACTGTTATATTTAATAAAGGGGCCAGGACAAAGTCCCTCACAGGAGGGATGCAGGGAGTGCAGCTACCTTCAAAACGTTTGACATTTTTGGGGGTTTTGCTGCTTCACCAAGTTGTGTTTCAGTGGCAGTGAATTATAGTGAACTGTCTTAAATCCCTGGAGTACTTAAAGGTATCCCAAATACTAATCTCAAGCCCAATGGTGATTCATCAAGGCATACAAGAAGCCTCAAAAAGCTTGAAGGGCACTGTCTGGCAAGAATAATCACACACTATACAGATTCGTCCTCCTTTAGTAAGTATAACATTTTGCTAATATCAGTTACCATTAATTTTACAAGAAAGTCCCAGCCAAGCTAGAGTCTTCACTGTGTAATACCATAAACCTCTTGTCAAGTGGACCATGGGGATATATGCAGATGCCATCCCATAAGAACATAGCAGTGTTTCAACTAGATGGCTGCTGACTATAAAAACATATCAGTTAAATTACAAGAACTGTGTAACCTTTTCCCCTTTGGTTTGAAGATTACCATTAATTCTATATACAAAGTCAACTGCTTCCATTCTTTTTAATAAGTTCAAAAACATAAGCAGAACATCTCCCTAAATGAATTTAGTATCTGTGCCTTCTGTTCAGGGTACGTTCTACACAGACCTTTGAAAACGACCTTAAATAAGCAGCTATACAAGAGAATCCACCCCAACCATGACGTCATATTATTAAAAAGTATAATATGGACTATGTAAATTAATCAGTAAACTGAGACCACACTTCAGTAGAAAATTATCCTATTATAACTTTTGTATAATAGTCTAACTCATACCAAAGTTCAGATCTACAGTGTTTTTCAACTGTATAAACTGTTAAAGTAAATGTTCTGAAATAATAGATTTCCCTGACATGTTACAGAAAAAATCTTAAATATCAGCGTCCCAAAAAGATCAGAACTATGTGTTATAGTTAAGATGCGGGATTACCACATCTAAAAAACTTCTAAAACAGAAATACTATACACAGTGTAAAACCATAAAAAACACTGGTATGTGTCTATGTGAAAAGTATGAAAAATGAATGCAGTAGTTACAAAATTAATTTTAAACAAAGCAGCACCACATGATCTAATGATTTTACCATTAACAAAAATATAGTAATAAAATAAAGAAGAAACAGTGAATGTAAAACACATCTGCTCTTTTCAGTAGAATCAGAAGAAAGCAAAATAAAACTTTTTTTTTTCCTCTTGCAAAATTCAAGTCATGGTACATGCACATGGTTGGAGAGATGTTGTGGTTGGATTTGCATCATCTTGGCTAAAGAGTATGGTCCTGAATGTAATACCAAGCCAATCCATTTGGAAGTAAATTCTACCAAGATGTACCCTCTCAGACATAAAGTATTGCTTAAATCCTTGCCAACAAATTCAGATATAGTCAAATATCTGTAAACCACATAGAAACCACCATCTGTTCCTGGAGTACTGTGGCTTGGAATTAATCTGATAGTTTATTCAATTTCTTTATCACAATCCTAGTTGGCAAGGTTAGCCTTCGACACCATCCCCAACTCTGGAATCAGAGATAAACTTACTAAGCTGGGCATAAATCCCTATGTCACTTGATGGGTTGCGAACTGGCTTACTGACAGAACCCAGACTCCAAATCCAGCTCCAGACAATGCCAAGAAATGTATAGTTATCCCCTTTGGAAAAAAACATGTACCCATGAATTACCACATAGGTGGCAGTACACTAAACATCGAAAGTATGATGAGAGACTTAGGGACACAGGTGGACAGTGGTCTTACTTTCAATAACCACATTGCCACAACAGTCAGGAAATCCTTTTATTTGGCACACCTCATCACTAAGGGCTTTTCATCCAGAAAAAAGGAGGTCATTGTCCCACTGTACTCATCCCTCATTAGACCCATTATAGAGTATAATGCCCCGTTTGGTATGTACCTCACAAGACATCTGCAACAGCTGGAAAAGCCACAGAAATACCTCACTAAAAGAATCACAGGCCTAAAGCAGATGCCATATGCTGACCATCTAAAAACCTCCAGCTTTAATCTGTGGTATATCATCTACTCGGAGGTGATCTCTGCTTAACATACAAGGCCATGTCAGACGCTGAGCTGTTGGACATGCTCCACTTAAAGAAATCCCAATCCCTCAGAGCCACATGCTCCATGGATCTAAACCTTGTCATCACAATGAACAAAACATGCTGGAAGGATAGGTTCCTGACCCAGAGACTCCCCATACTCTGGAATAGACTGCCCGTACATGTCAAGCAGAGCATCTCCTTGGCCGTCTTCAAAAGGATCCTTGATGATTGGATGGGAGATATGAAATTCACCCCGAGGATCATGTCAGTTGCCCTGCTAGACAGGGGTCCAGAGAAGTAAATATTGTGGGAATAAATATCCAGGGAATTGTTATGGCTAGGCTTGTATAGGCCCTAGGGCCGATAGCCTAGTACCAACCTAGGACTCCTCATATCAGTCCCTTAGCCATACATTAAACACATTGTCAGGATTCTCAGACTTCAATACTAAGCTTGGCTTCTCCAACTTCTAAAGGGTACAGCTTTCCTTAACTCTGCTAAATACTCAATATATAACATGTAGAGATTTTTTTGTATTATTTATGTTTGTGTGTCTGTGTGTATATGTCTGTGTATGCTTTCTGTGCAGAGACTGCATGTCCTCCCTCCCTATCCATAGAGGGTAAAGTACCCGAAAGGAAAGGCAATTGTTTTCTAACCTAGAAGGAATGGCCTTCAATTTAATGGGCCACAGCATGTTTAACCACATCTCTTCTGTAATCCTATCCTTAAGGCATCGGTTAGTACTTTTTATTTAGTGCTTTTAGGTTGAAGACTTTCTGATGGAAATTTAGCAGCACCAGTGTTTAACTTCAGTACCAATAAACGGCAGACATATTTGCTGCTGACTTTGGAGAGAGAGGCTTTCTTGGTCCTTCCTTGAAGCGCAGTCCCCTTAAAACACCATCCTTTGTCCATCTATGGTCTGTAACCTTACCCTACATGCATCAGTCTAAGAATCATCATTCACTGTCTGCTGTCATCCTGCTTCAGCCATTCAGCAGTGCTTAAAAATGTATTGAAATTAATTACCTTTTTTTTCATATCTGGAGAGGAAGTAAGACTCTCCACCTATCAGATCCTGAGGAGGGGGATTCTAGTCTTTCCAATCTTCAGGTATAAAATGAAACCCTAAGCTGTGTTATAAAAAAATGATTTTTGGATAGTGGGAAGAGAAGCTCCTGAAGGACACCCAGCAGCTTATCCCTATTTTGGGCTGGAAAATAATCTTTTATATAGGCTAACTAATAAAAGAGGAGAAACCATTTTTCAGGTACTGGTACCTAAGCTGTTTAGACAAATGGTTCTAAAATGGCTAATGGCTATGTGTTGGGGGCAGGGGCAGTCATGGACTGGACAACAAAAGTTTTAAAAGTGTAGGAAAGGAGTTTTAGGAAGGTGTGTGTTTTACTGTCCAGGTTTTATAAAAGAAGTTGAAAGCATCTGCATTGGGTGTCCTGAGATTTAACAGATGGTCTCTAATCCATGCTTTTAGAATCATTTAATTTCTCTGCCCATAATGAAAGTCTCCTTCAAGAGGATTGCACTGGTTATAGTGGGGCCATTGGTCACTTCCCACAGAGGACAAAATTACATATTTGGTGGTTCTAGGTGTGCCACCTAGTTTTTCTAAGCAACTTGCTTCAGAAAAAAGCTACCAGAGAACTAGTTTCATTTTTTCATGGCTAGAGATACTTAAAAAAAAATTCACAGACCAGACCACACCCATTATGTCAGAAGATATGAAACACCTGTACCAGCCTTTACGCATTAAATAACTAAGATCATCAGATAAGTTAATGGAGAAGTTTAAATTAACCTGGAAGTCAGTGTTGAAAAAGTAATTGAGAAAGGTGGGAAAGACCGGAGACAGTTATTGCCTTAGTAAATGTTTTCAGTCCAAGAGCTACCATGAACTTCCATGGGGTGTAGCCCTTTTAAGTTCTATAGCAGGAGACTCTGAGGACTAGCTGTAGTGAAAGAAACATTAGAAAAAGAAATTGCATCTTTTAGGAGGGTCACTGGCTATTATGCTGAGCTTTCGGACAGACAAAAGGATGTAATTCTGATTGTGTAAGAACACTTGGAAAGGAATCAAATGAGCCAACAGGGATTGCATAACAGCCATGCCGAGGGTAGGGTTTCAGGTGGAGTACCAAGTTCTGGTTCTGGTCCCTACTCTGAGGACAAGTTCGTTTGCTAAGAGGCAGTGACATTATGATATCAGTGCATGAGTAAATGAGGTAAATTACAAAGTCAGATGTACAGGCAGGAGACTTGGGCATACACATGATATCAATGTTCTGCAACCTTTGAGGACAATATAAATAAATGTAGCAGACATGATTCCTGAAGGCAAAGGGAGTGAGAAAGAAACTATGCGCACACAATCTCTCCAGTGGCAGTAGCAAGACTATCTGAAGCCAAAAAAGCAGGAAGTTCAGCATATTCTTCTTTGAAATGTAGATGTATTTTCAAAATTACCATGGAGAACAACTCTTATTAAGCACCATATACAGTCCCAGTGGAGAAGGTCAGCCTAAGACCCTACAGATTACAAGAAATGTAAAGACAAACAGTAAAAGAGAAGTTAAAACATGCTGAAACTATGAGTTATTGAAGAGTCCACTAGTGGCAGGAATAACGCCATTTTTAAATTACAAACCTAGATAGCACAGTGTAGTTCTGCAGTGATTAATTTCAGACAATTTAAGATAATGTCCCATTTTTTTAGTTACTGTATGTGCAGGATAGATGAGCTGGTAGTGAGGTTGTGGAAGACTAGGTTTTCTATTACCCTGGAACCTGCAAAGTGGTGTTGGCAAATTCCCTTGACTGACAAGGACAAAGAGAAAACAGAATTCTTCACGGCTAGTGGGATTTTCCAGTATACAGTTTTACAATTTGGCCTTCACAGAGCCCTTGCTATGTTCTAGAGGTTACTGCACAAATTATTCAAGTATATTCAGACTTACATTGCCACCTACCTGACTGTTGTCTTCCATTCAGTAGAATGGGATTCCCATCTATCCAAGCTGCAGCCACTGTGTAGTTTGCTGAAGAACAGACGGCTTACTATCCACACATATGTGTAAAATATGGATGACTGAGGTGAGGTACCTCAGATATGATAAGAGGAGGTGAAGCTGTTGGGAACTGGCATATGCTTCAAACCAAGATGAAAATATATATCTTTCTGGAGTTAATTGCTACCAGAAATTTATTCCACAGTTTCCCTTAATAGCATGTGGCCCCCTTACCAGCCTCACTCAGGGGAAGTTGCCAAACTAGGTCAGGTGGACCAGTGAGTCCAAGGAAGCTTTTCAGAACCTCAAACAATGCCAGTGAACAGAGGCCCTTCTGGCATCTCCTGACTTCTTCTATCCCTTTGTTATCTACATTGATACCTCACAGGTCGCTTTGGGTGCTGTGCTAACACAATTAATGCTAATGAGGAACATCTGGTCTGATACCTTAGTAAGAAACCTAATAAAACAGAAGCTAAATACTCCACTATTGAAAGAGAGTGTTTGACCATCAGATAGGCGTTTAACTCCCTGTGGTATTACCTTTGGGGCAGGGAGATCACTCTTGTCACAGATCATACCCCCATCCAGTAGTTTCATCAGCAAAAGGTGGAGAATGTCAAGATGAGTAGATGGGCCTCTGGATGCAACATAGCCCCTTTGTTCTCTATCATAATGTGGACAGCCTATCCAGGGTCCACAGGTCTTACAGCTTATTTGAAGCTGGTGGGAGCTATGTGTTCCATAGCTTTGTGCCAGCACATAAGCCAAGCAAGGTAGTTTGACATGTCACTACTAGTGTGGGGCTAGACAGAGAGTCCTTAAATGAAACAACAGCTATTGAGAAGCCTAGTACAGGATTACAGATAAAGCAGAATAATGGAGTCTGGCCCTTTAAGCCAGTATGCCTGGGTTTCCAGGTGAAAATGTATATAAGTGGGTGACTGCCACTATTCAAGTGAAGGCAGGCTTCAGATAGCAGAAGTTGTTGGGACGTCCAGAAGAGTCTGAACTGCCTATCTTGCAGATGTTTGTGGTGGAGAGAGAGATTGTGATTATTGGTTCAGAGGCAAGAGTCCAGTGGAACACTGATATTTACCAGGGAGGGCTCTGGTAGTGCAGAATCTGGAGATTCATTTTGTTATACTGGGAGGAACTTTGGTAACCAACTGTTTCATTGTAGCTAAATTGACAAGAGATTTTTAAATCTTGTGTTAGAGTAATGTGGCCTGTTTTCCTGAAACTGTGTTTAAGGGTTATAGTACTCAGGAGAAAATGCATTGCATCAAAGACTTTGTTTATGGGTTTGCTGGTTTGCAGGGGCCGTTAAGCTGCGCAAGTAATTTTTTTTTCTCATTTTTGCTTCATACTTTCTGGTAATTGCACTGTCATCATCTTTCACTAGAGCTGCCATACCGTTCTTTTACCCCCCCCCCCCCCCCCCCACACACACACACACACACACACTTTCTCACACTCAGGACATCTTAAAAGCATCCAGGGAGGTTTTGCCAGTGACTGCTTCTGCTGGGGGATTTCTTATTTAATGATCTACTCTCACCCCCCTTCTTTCA